>NW_027325445.1:0-196085 GCF_036924035.1 Leuresthes tenuis | reverse complement strand
CCGAAAAGGAAATATAGATCACCCTACTCACTTTTCACCTAAAGAAATGAAGAAAGAGCTAGTTTTCCAAGAAATATCCTGTGTGTAATTTGTTTTGATAACTTAGAAAAACGAAAATGACATACCTACTTTCCTTTATGCTTTTAATGGTTCTCACCTTCTCAACACTAAATGTGAGAAGTGTGAAATCAAAGACAAGAGCCCAGAGTATTTTATCCTTCTTAGACTCCATAAAATCAGATGTGTTTTTAATACAAGAATGTGGACTACCTTTTTTAAAAAACCATAGACAATGGGAGGAAATGTGGCCCCATTTATCGATATGGAGTGGCTCAAATCAAAATAAAAATGATGGTGTGGCCATTCTAATTAAAAATCCGCATGTTCTGGTGAAAGGTAGCACAGTGGTGAGAGACGGACGGGCACTTTCAGCACACTTGAATTTTATGGGGCAAGACTTTAACCTCTTAAATATTTATGGTTTCAATGGAAAAAATGAAAGGTATGACCTTTTAGAAGATATACAGCTTTACATGCTAGGGCAAGTACCTTTAGTTGTAGGAGGGGATTTTAACTGTATCTTGAGCAGGAAAGATTGAAAAAGAGCAGGGGTAGATTTTAAAGTGGATAAGACTTCGATTTTACTTCAGGGCATATGCAGGGATTTTAAGCTTACTGACTGTTTTAAAACCATGCATCCCAGAGAGGAGGGCTTCACCTGGTTTAGTCATGATGGCACCAGAGCCTCTCGCATTGATTATTTCTTTACTAGAGATTGCCCACCCACTGATGTTAGATTAACCCCTGTTTTCTTTTCAGACCACCTTATGCTCTCCTGCACCCTTTCACCCCCTTCTGGTGTGACGGTAGGAAGTGGTCTGTGGAAACTCAACTGTTCCCTGTTGGAGGATGAAATCATAGTCAGTCAGTACAGGGAATGTTATAAAGAGTGGCAGACCCTTCAAGACCTCTACGAAACACATGCACAATGGTGGGAAATGGTGAAGGAAACGACCCAGACTTTTTTTAAACAGCAAGGTAAACGTAAAAAAAGGAAAGAGAATAGATGTATGATGGGACTACATAAACGCTTACAGCGCTACTTTAAACTAAATCAGTGTGGCATAGACTTTAAAGAAGAAATCAAAGATGTCAAAAAGGAAATGTCAGTTTTAGCAGAAATAAAGAGTAAAGGAATTTTTGTAAGAAGCAGGGAGCAGGAAATTGAGGAAGGTGAAAAAGAAAGAAAATTATAAATAAAAAGGAGTGTATTCAAAATCTAAAAAGAGAAGATGGGTTTTTAACAAAATCCACACAAGAGATGATTGAAACTGTACATACCTTTTATAGTAACATGTACAAAGAGAAACCAGTGCACTTGGAAACATCGGCAGAAATCTTAAAATTCGTTGACAAAAACCGTAAAGAGAATGCACACTTGACACAGAATTTTACTGCTTTAGAGTTAAAAAAATGCTAACAGGTTTTAAGAGAAGTCGAGCTCCGGGTTTAGACGGGCTTCCTGCAGAATTCTATCTGACCTACTGGGACCTTTTATCATCAGACATTTTAGATGTTTTTAAAGATTTTGAAAAACTCGACCGACTGCCTGACAGTTTTAGAGTGGGAATAGTGACTCTACTTTATAAAAAAAATGATAAGACTGACCTAAAGAATTGGAGGCCCATCACACTTTTAAACTTTGACTGTAAACTTTTTAGCAAGGTTTTAGCGACACGGATGTCCTCTGTTTTAGAGGAGGTAATTCACCCAGACCAAGCTTGTGCCATCTCAGGGAGACAACTCACCGACAGCCTCGTACTGATTCGAGACATCATTGATTACGCTAGAGACAGAAACACCCGGCTTGTCATCTTAAATTTAGACTTTGAAAAAGCATTTGATTTGGTCTCGCATCAATATCTCTTTCAGGTGTTGCAGCCATCGAAAAGGGCCCGATTGTTCCTACTTGGTGAGCTTTGCTTGGTTGAGACGCTTGCCCCCCCCCCCCCCCCCCCCCCCCTGCTCCTCGGCTGACCAAGTAGAAACAATCTATTCGATGGCTGCCTTGTCTTTTACTCTGTGCAAAAGACAAGGCAGCCACAAACACCACGGGAACACCGTATTGAGGCTTTGTTCTGACCACTCATTCTGTGTCGCGTTTCTTTCAAGCAATTCTCCCGGTTAGCCCGCACTTGGCTCGCTCCCAGAGCCGTGTTAAAGTCCACTTCGCATTCACTCTCTTTTCTCAGCAGATTAAAAGAAAGTTTCATCTTGGGCTCCCTGAAACTTCCATCCTGCACCGCTGTTTGCTTTTTCACAAGAGCAGAGGAGAGCGCACCGTTCCAGCGGCACTGCAGTACCGGGTCGAGGCTTGGAGTGAACGGAGCAAGCTTCTTTTTCAACTCCTATTCTTAAAAATCCATTTAATATGTTGTCCTCGTATAAAGGACATATTAAACTGATAAGAACAGATACTACACTTGATCTTAGCCAAAAGCCGAGAAGCGATAACTGTCCACTGTTTCAGGTCCGAGGGCCCTTGCTTGCACAATGCGCACTTGTAGCAGTGTTCTTTTTATGGCCATAGTGGCCAGAGTGTCACGTTGCACCTCCGCCCACCCGCTGCACTGAGCACTCTTCAGCCCTTTTAAATGGTATAACTTTGCACTCCCGCATGCTCCAGCAAGCACCATTCAAGCAACAACTTTGCACTCCAGCTTCGAACATCGGCACAGTCGCAACAAGTAAGGCGACTCTACTCAGAGAAGTCACTCTGCAAAGTAGCAAGATTTCTTTTACACAGACAGAAAGGGCTTCACCCACAAAGGTAAAGCCTGCCAATAATAGAAACAACTCATTAGTGCTGCTCTCCACGGAAGTCTTTAGTAAAAGGCGAAAGACTTGTATGTTATGAAGAGAAACCAGAGTACGATTATCCGTCACTGCGGGAGCAGGGCATGAGGCTAGTTGGTATAGCCATCTTCCCCATGGTGAGCTTTGCTTGGTTGAGACGCTTGCCCCCCCCCCCCCCCCCCCCACTCGGCTCGCTCCCATAGCCGTGTTAAAGTCTACTTCGCATTCACTCTCTTTTCTCTGCAGACTCTTGGGATTTTATCTATAAAATGAATTCCTTCACTCAAACTATGTTAAAACTGCTTTGTCGTTCATATTTACCATGTCTACAAAGATTTAAACAAAAAAAACAACGTTGTACTTTGCAGTAAAAGAAAGAGCAAATCTAAAGTTTCAGGAATCCGAGAATAAGCTTACTTTCATGAGTGCTTCACGATTTCGGATTTTGCTATAAAATGAATTCCTTCACTCAAACTAAATTAAAACTGCTAAACCGCTAATCTGTTACATGTAAGGCAGATGTCAAATTCACAGAAATAGGATCTAAGGGTATTCGGCCAATCGAGCTGTAGCAGCTTCGGTAAAAGAGTATAAGTTGAAGAGTTTGTGAATAAAGGTGTGCGCACACATAGTGAGCTGTAGGAAAATAGGTTGGGAGCAATGCCGGCTGGGGTATATGTTCTTGTATGTTGTCTGACTGTTTGATTTGAATGTGTTGTGTAAGTGTCCTGTTGAATGTTTGGCTTTGACACTTCACTGTGGTTGTTAACTGTGTGGTGTGTCCTGAAATGTTATATGTTTGGGCTGTGTGACATGCTTAATGCTTGTCAGTAGCTACCCACTTATTCATATATAGCAACTGACAACATAAGAAGTCTGGACATGCTTTGATAGTAGTTGTAGAAGTATCCTTATTGATAATAGATAAACTAATTCATAGTGATAGAACAGTAGATGAACAGGTGCCTGCACATGTCTCACGAAAATAAAATGGGTGTATGATTGCTGACGGCAGAGCAATACTGCCAAACTTATGTTCTTGTGGCAAACTTGATCCAGTGTCTTGACGTGTATACGCTGTTTCGCTGACTTGATTGTCACAAGAAACAAAGTGTGTTTGATAAGATCCGACCATTTTATTACGGGAGGATCAGTATGTATGGATTCTGATGTGACTGATAAACCCATTCGTATCTTAAGCATAATCTAATACGTGAGACAACGCCCTGGCACACAATCAAAAAAAAAAAAGAGAGAGCGGTTTTGTGTCCCCACAGTCCATAATGTAGAAAAGAGAGAAAAAAGCCTTTCTGATTTGGTGTGTGTGCTCATAGTGCAGAGTGTAGAGAAAAGAAAGCCGTTTTGGTGTCACGGGTGTTGTGACTTACACACACACATTTCTGAATTGAGAAAAGAAATTATTTTAGAGGAAGCAGTAGAGTTTAGATTCCACATTTGTTGATAGGCATTCATTTATTTCTTCACTTCTGATGAAGTTTCAACAATAAACAACAAACTTTGTATTATGAGAAAGAACCAGACTCATTCTTCAGGAATCCGAAAATAAGCACGAATTCGGATTCTCCTATAAAACGAATTAATTAACTCAAACCAAGTTAAGACTGCTTTGTCCTTCATATTTATTCATGTCTAATCAAGTTTCAATGATAAACAACGTTGTACTTTGTAGAATGAGAAAGAACTTCTTCAGCAATAAGCATCTCTCGACATATGACGAAATACAGATTTTGCTATAAAATTAATTTCTTCTATCAGCTTGACTTAAAACTGTTTGTCCTCCTTATTTATCCACTTCAAATCAAGTTTCAACAATTAAAAAAATATTGTAGTTTGAGAAAGAACAACTTAATCTTCAGCAATCAGTATAAAAAGAGGGTAACAAAAGGTGCAAATGCCAACCATACATCACTAAAAGGTGGAGCGGAAGTATTCAGCTGCAAGTAGGTGTGAATGTTCGACCATAATTTGTAAAAAGTGGGTAAGAAAAGGTGCGAATTCCCAACCATACATCATCAAATGCACGAGTGGATGTGTTCGGCTACAAGAAGGTTTGAATGTCCGACCATAGTTTGTAAAAAGCGGGTAAGAAAAGGTTCGAATGCCCAAACATACACCATCAACAGAGGGAGCGGAGGTGTTCCGCTGTAAGAAGGTGTGAATGTCCGACCATAGTTGGTAAAAAGCGGGTAAGAAAAGGTTAAAATACCCGACTGTACACAATCAATAGCGGGAGCGGAGTTGTTCGGCTACTAAAGGGTGTGAAAGTCCGACCCTGGTTTTAAAAAGCGGGTAAGAAAAGGTTCGAATGCCGAACATACACCATCAAAAGAGGTAGCGGAGGTGTTCCGCTGTAAGACGGTGTGAATGTCCGATCATAGTTGGTAAGAAGCGGGTAAGAAAAGGTTAAAATACCCGACTGTACACAATCAAATGAGGGAGCGGAGTTGTTCAGCTAAGAGAAGGTGTGAAAGTCCGACCATGGTTTGTAAAAAGCGGGTAAGAAAAGGTTCGTATGCCCGAATATACACTATCAAAACCGGAAGCGTAGGTGTTCGGCTGCAAGAAGGTGTGAAAGTCCGACAATGGTTTGTAAAAAGCGGGTAAAAAAAGGTTCGAATGCCCGAATATACATCATCAAAAGCGGAAGCGGAGGTGTTCGGATGCAAGAAGGTGTGAACGTCCGACCAAAGTTTGTAAAAAGCAGTGAAAAGCGAGAAAAAGCATTTCGTGAGTTCTGCATGATTTGGGATTTTGCTTATAAAATGCATTACTTCACTCAAACTATGTTAAAACTGATTTGTCCTTCATATTTACCATGTCTAGAAATATTTAAACAAAAAAACAACGTTGTACTTTGCAGTAAAAGAAAGAGCAAATCTAAAGTTTCAGGAATCCGAGTATAAGCCTGCTTTCATGAGTTCTGCACGATTTCGGATTTTGCTATAAAATGAATTGCTTTGCTCAAACCAAGTTAAAACTGCTTTGTCCTTCCATATTCATCAATGTCTAGATCGACTTCAACAAAGAAAAACATTGGACTTTGCAGTAGAAGAAGTTGAAATCCATCTACACATTGATAAATGTGAAGCACAAAGCAGTTCCCACTTGCCCATAAGAAAATAAGCTTATTCTCGGATTCCTGATCCTTCAGTGTTGCTCTTTCTTCTACTGCAAAATACAATGTTGTTCTTTGTTGAAGTCGATCTAGACATTGATAAATATGAAGGAAAAAGCAGTTTTAACTTGGTTTGAGTGAATGAATTCATTTTATACATAAAATCCGAAATCGTGCAGAACTCATGAAAATAATCTTATTCTCGGATTCCTAAAACTTTTGATTTGCTCTTTCTTTTATTGCAAAGTACAACGTTGTTTTTTGTTTAAATCTATCGAGACATTGATAAATATGAAGGTAAAAGCCGTTTTAACATAGTTTGAGTGAAGGAATTAATTTTATAGATAAAATCCCAAATCATGCAGAACTCCTCAAAAGGGAGGTATGGCTTAATCACAAGTGTGGCTCTTTCTCATTCAGGGTAATATGAGGAAGTTTATGCTTGAAATATATGTAGAAATGGGTACATATGAAGGACAAAGCAGTTTTAATTTAGTTTGCGTGAAGAAATTCATTTTATACATAAAATCCGAAATCGTGCAGAACTCATGAAAATAAGCTTATTCTCGGATTCCTAAAACTTTTGATTTGCACTTTCTTTTACTGCAAAGTACAACGTTGTTTTTTGTTGAAATCTATCTAGACATTGATAAATACCAGCCGAAACTCTGCTGCCGCTTTTGATAATTTATGGTTGGGCATTCTTACCTTTTGTTACCCGCTTTTTACAAATTATGATCTTACATTCACACCTACTTGCAGTCGAACACCTTCTCATCCACTTATGATCATGTGCGGTTGGCTTTCGCACCTTTTCTTACCCATTTTTCAGTGATTATGGGTGGACATTCAGACCTTCTTGCAGCCGAAAACCTCCGCTCCTCTTTTGATCATACATTGTCGGGCATTCACACCTTGTCTTACCCGCTTTTTACAAACTTTAGTCGGACATTCAAACCTTCTTGCAGCTGAACCACCTCCGCTCCCTGTTTTGATCATATATGGTCTGGCAATAGTACCTTTTCTTACCCGTTTGTGAGTAATTATGGCTGGACATTCACACCTTCTTGCAGCCGAACACAACCTCTCCCGCTTTTGATGATATATGGTCCGGCATTCTTACCTTTTCTAACACATTTTTCAGCAATTATGGTCGGACATTCACACCCACTCACAGACGAACACCTCCGCTCCCACATTTGATAGTGTATAGTCGGGCATTCTCACCCTTTCTCATCAGCTTTTTGCAAATTATGATCTGATATTCACACCTACTTGCAGTCGAACAGCTCTGCTCCCGCTTATGATTATGTTTGGTTGGATATTCGAACATTTTCTTAATGCTTTTTACAAACTTTGGTCGGACGTTCACACCGTCTTGCAGCCGAACACCTCCGCTTCCGCTTTTGATGGTGTATAGTCGGGCATTCGAGCCTTTTCTTACCCACCTATTACTTACTATGGTTGGACATTCAAACCTTCTTGTAGCCGAACACATCCGCTCCTGCTTTTGATGATGTATGATTTGGAATTCGCACCTTTTCTTACCCATTTTTCAGTAATTATTGGTCGGACATTCAGACCTTCTTGCACCTGAACACCTCTGCTCCCGCTTTTGATGGTGTATAGTCGGGCTTTCGAGCCTTTTCTTCCCCGATTTTTACAAATTATGGTTGGACATTCAGATCTTGCAGCCGAAAACCTCCGCTCCCTCTTTTGATCATACATTGTCGGGCATTTGCCCCTTGTCTTACACGGTTTTTACAAACTTTAGTCAGACATTCACACCTTGCAGCTGAACCACCTCCATTCCCTGTTTTGATCATGTGTGGTCTGGAAATACTACCTTTTCTTCCCCAGTTTGTGAGTAATTATGGCTGGACATTCACACCTACTTGCAGCCGAAAAACCACCTCTCCCGCTTTTGATGATGTATTGTCCGGCATTCTAGTCTTTTCTATCACATTTTTCAGCAATTATGATCTGACATTCACACCTACTTGCTGTCGAACAGCTCTGCTCCCGCTTTTGATTATGTTCGGTTGGATATTCAAACCTTTTCTTAACTGCTTTTTACAAACTTTGGTCGGACGTTCACACCTTCTTGCAGCCGAAGACCCTCGCTTCCGCTTTTGATGGTATATATTCGGGTATTCGAACCTTCTCTTACCCGCTTTTTACAAACTTTGGTTGGACTTTCATACCTTCTTGTAGCTGAACAACTCCACTCCTGCATTTGATGATTTATGGTTGGACATTCGCATCTTTTCCTACCCATTTTTCAGTAATTATGGGTGGATATTCACATCTTCTTGCAGCTGAACACCTCCTCTCCCACTAATGATCATGTAAGGTTTGATATTCGAAAATTTTCTTTCATGTTTTAAAGCAATTATTAATGGACATTCACACCGACTTGCAGCCGAACACCACCTCTCCCGCTTTTGATGATGTATGGACCGGCATTCTTACCTTTTCTAACACATTTTTCAGCAATTATGGTTGGAGAATCACACCTACTCACAGCCGAACAACTCCGCTACCGCATTTGATGGTGTATAGTCGGGATTTCTCACCCTTTCTCATCAGCTTTTTGCAAATTATTCTCTGACATTCACACCTACTTGCAGTTGAACAGCTCTGCTCCCGCTTTTGATTATGTTTAGTTAGATATTCGAACCTTTTCTTAACTGCTTTTTTACAAACTTTGGTCGGACGTTCACACCTTCTTGCAGCCGAACACCTACGCTTCCGGTTTTGATCATACATTGTCGGGCATTTGCCCCTTGTCTTACACGGTTTTTACAAACTTTAGTCAGACATTCACACCTTGCAGCTGAACCACCTCCATTCCCTGTTTTGATCATGTGTGGTCTGGAAATACTACCTTTTCTTCCCCAGTTTGTGAGTAATTATGGCTGGACATTCACACCTACTTGCAGCCGAAAAACCACCTCTTCCACTTTTGATGATGTATTGTCCGGCATTCTAGTCTTTTCTATCACATTTTTCAGCAATTATGATCTGATATTCACACCTACTTGCAGTCGAACAGCTCTGCTCCCGCTTATGATTATGTTTGGTTGGATATTCGAACATTTTCTTAATGCTTTTTACAAACTTTGGTCGGACGTTCACACCGTCTTGCAGCCGAACACCTCCGCTTCCGCTTTTGATGGTGTATAGTCGGGCATTCGAGCCTTTTCTTACCCACCTATTACTTACTATGGTTGGACATTCAAACCTTCTTGTAGCCGAACACATCCGCTCCTGCTTTTGATGATGTATGATTTGGAATTCGCACCTTTTCTTACCCATTTTTCAGTAATTATTGGTCGGACATTCAGACCTTCTTGCACCTGAACACCTCTGCTCCCGCTTTTGATGGTGTATAGTCGGGCTTTCGAGCCTTTTCTTCCCCGATTTTTACAAATTATGGTTGGACATTCAGATCTTGCAGCCGAAAACCTCCGCTCCCTCTTTTGATCATACATTGTCGGGCATTTGCCCCTTGTCTTACACGGTTTTTACAAACTTTAGTCAGACATTCACACCTTGCAGCTGAACCACCTCCATTCCCTGTTTTGATCATGTGTGGTCTGGAAATACTACCTTTTCTTCCCCAGTTTGTGAGTAATTATGGCTGGACATTCACACCTACTTGCAGCCGAAAAACCACCTCTCCCGCTTTTGATGATGTATTGTCCGGCATTCTAGTCTTTTCTATCACATTTTTCAGCAATTATGATCTGACATTCACACCTACTTGCTGTCGAACAGCTCTGCTCCCGCTTTTGATTATGTTCGGTTGGATATTCAAACCTTTTCTTAACTGCTTTTTACAAACTTTGGTCGGACGTTCACACCTTCTTGCAGCCGAAGACCCTCGCTTCCGCTTTTGATGGTATATATTCGGGTATTCGAACCTTCTCTTACCCGCTTTTTACAAACTTTGGTTGGACTTTCATACCTTCTTGTAGCTGAACAACTCCACTCCTGCATTTGATGATTTATGGTTGGACATTCACATCTTTTCCTACCCATTTTTCAGTAATTATGGGTGGATATTCACATCTTCTTGCAGCTGAACACCTCCTCTCCCACTAATGATCATGTAAGGTTTGATATTCGAAAATTTTCTTTCATGTTTTAAAGCAATTATTAATGGACATTCACACCGACTTGCAGCCGAACACCACCTCTCCCGCTTTTGATGATGTATGGACCGGCATTCTTACCTTTTCTAACACATTTTTCAGCAATTATGGTTGGAGAATCACACCTACTCACAGCCGAACAACTCCGCTACCGCATTTGATGGTGTATAGTCGGGATTTCTCACCCTTTCTCATCAGCTTTTTGCAAATTATTCTCTGACATTCACACCTACTTGCAGTTGAACAGCTCTGCTCCCGCTTTTGATTATGTTTAGTTAGATATTCGAACCTTTTCTTAACTGCTTTTTTACAAACTTTGGTCGGACGTTCACACCTTCTTGCAGCCGAACACCTACGCTTCCGGTTTTGATCATACATTGTCGGACATTTGCCCCTTGTCTTACACGGTTTTTACAAACTTTAGTCAGACATTCACACCTTGCAGCTGAACCACCTCCATTCCCTGTTTTGATCATGTGTGGTCTGGAAATACTACCTTTTCTTCCCCAGTTTGTGAGTAATTATGGCTGGACATTCACACCTACTTGCAGCCGAAAAACCACCTCTCCCACTTTTGATGATGTATTGTCCGGCATTCTAGTCTTTTCTATCACATTTTTCAGCAATTATGATCTGATATTCACACCTACTTGCAGTCGAACAGCTCTGCTCCCGCTTATGATTATGTTTGGTTGGATATTCGAACATTTTCTTAATGCTTTTTACAAACTTTGGTCGGACGTTCACACCGTCTTGCAGCCGAACACCTCCGCTTCCGCTTTTGATGGTGTATAGTCGGGCATTCGAGCCTTTTCTTACCCACCTATTACTTACTATGGTTGGACATTCAAACCTTCTTGTAGCCGAACACATCCGCTCCTGCTTTTGATGATGTATGATTTGGAATTCGCACCTTTTCTTACCCATTTTTCAGTAATTATTGGTCGGACATTCAGACCTTCTTGCACCTGAACACCTCTGCTCCCGCTTTTGATGGTGTATAGTCGGGCTTTCGAGCCTTTTCTTCCCCGATTTTTACAAATTATGGTTGGACATTCAGATCTTGCAGCCGAAAACCTCCGCTCCCTCTTTTGATCATACATTGTCGGGCATTTGCCCCTTGTCTTACACGGTTTTTACAAACTTTAGTCAGACATTCACACCTTGCAGCTGAACCACCTCCATTCCCTGTTTTGATCATGTGTGGTCTGGAAATACTACCTTTTCTTCCCCAGTTTGTGAGTAATTATGGCTGGACATTCACACCTACTTGCAGCCGAAAAACCACCTCTCCCGCTTTTGATGATGTATTGTCCGGCATTCTAGTCTTTTCTATCACATTTTTCAGCAATTATGATCTGACATTCACACCTACTTGCTGTCGAACAGCTCTGCTCCCGCTTTTGATTATGTTCGGTTGGATATTCAAACCTTTTCTTAACTGCTTTTTACAAACTTTGGTCGGACGTTCACACCTTCTTGCAGCCGAAGACCCTCGCTTCCGCTTTTGATGGTATATATTCGGGTATTCGAACCTTCTCTTACCCGCTTTTTACAAACTTTGGTTGGACTTTCATACCTTCTTGTAGCTGAACAACTCCACTCCTGCATTTGATGATTTATGGTTGGACATTCGCATCTTTTCCTACCCATTTTTCAGTAATTATGGGTGGATATTCACATCTTCTTGCAGCTGAACACCTCCTCTCCCACTAATGATCATGTAAGGTTTGATATTCGAAAATTTTCTTTCATGTTTTAAAGCAATTATTAATGGACATTCACACCGACTTGCAGCCGAACACCACCTCTCCCGCTTTTGATGATGTATGGACCGGCATTCTTACCTTTTCTAACACATTTTTCAGCAATTATGGTTGGAGAATCACACCTACTCACAGCCGAACAACTCCGCTACCGCATTTGATGGTGTATAGTCGGGATTTCTCACCCTTTCTCATCAGCTTTTTGCAAATTATTCTCTGACATTCACACCTACTTGCAGTTGAACAGCTCTGCTCCCGCTTTTGATTATGTTTAGTTAGATATTCGAACCTTTTCTTAACTGCTTTTTTACAAACTTTGGTCGGACGTTCACACCTTCTTGCAGCCGAACACCTACGCTTCCGGTTTTGATCATACATTGTCGGGCATTTGCCCCTTGTCTTACACGGTTTTTACAAACTTTAGTCAGACATTCACACCTTGCAGCTGAACCACCTCCATTCCCTGTTTTGATCATGTGTGGTCTGGAAATACTACCTTTTCTTCCCCAGTTTGTGAGTAATTATGGCTGGACATTCACACCTACTTGCAGCCGAAAAACCACCTCTCCCACTTTTGATGATGTATTGTCCGGCATTCTAGTCTTTTCTATCACATTTTTCAGCAATTATGATCTGATATTCACACCTACTTGCAGTCGAACAGCTCTGCTCCCGCTTATGATTATGTTTGGTTGGATATTCGAACATTTTCTTAATGCTTTTTACAAACTTTGGTCGGACGTTCACACCTTCTTGCAGCCGAACACCTCCGCTTCCGCTTTTGATGGTGTATAGTCGGGCATTCGAGCCTTTTCTTACCCACCTATTACTTACTATGGTTGGACATTCAAACCTTCTTGTAGCCGAACACATCCGATCCTGCTTTTGATGATGTATGATTTGGAATTCGCACCTTTTCTTACCCATTTTTCAGTAATTATTGGTCGGACATTCAGACCTTCTTGCACCTGAACACCTCTGCTCCCGCTTTTGATGGTGTATAGTCGGGCTTTCGAGCCTTTTCTTCCCCGATTTTTACAAATTATGGTTGGACATTCAGATCTTGCAGCCGAAAACCTCCGCTCCCTCTTTTGATCATACATTGTCGGGCATTTGCCCCTTGTCTTACACGGTTTTTACAAACTTTAGTCAGACATTCACACCTTGCAGCTGAACCACCTCCATTCCCTGTTTTGATCATGTGTGGTCTGGAAATACTACCTTTTCTTCCCCAGTTTGTGAGTAATTATGGCTGGACATTCACACCTACTTGCAGCCGAAAAACCACCTCTCCCGCTTTTGATGATGTATTGTCCGGCATTCTAGTCTTTTCTATCACATTTTTCAGCAATTATGATCTGACATTCACACCTACTTGCTGTCGAACAGCTCTGCTCCCGCTTTTGATTATGTTCGGTTGGATATTCAAACCTTTTCTTAACTGCTTTTTACAAACTTTGGTCGGACGTTCACACCTTCTTGCAGCCGAAGACCCTCGCTTCCGCTTTTGATGGTATATATTCGGGTATTCGAACCTTCTCTTACCCGCTTTTTACAAACTTTGGTTGGACTTTCATACCTTCTTGTAGCTGAACAACTCCACTCCTGCATTTGATGATTTATGGTTGGACATTCGCATCTTTTCCTACCCATTTTTCAGTAATTATGGGTGGATATTCACATCTTCTTGCAGCTGAACACCTCCTCTCCCACTAATGATCATGTAAGGTTTGATATTCGAAAATTTTCTTTCATGTTTTAAAGCAATTATTAATGGACATTCACACCGACTTGCAGCCGAACACCACCTCTCCCGCTTTTGATGATGTATGGACCGGCATTCTTACCTTTTCTAACACATTTTTCAGCAATTATGGTTGGAGAATCACACCTACTCACAGCCGAACAACTCCGCTACCGCATTTGATGGTGTATAGTCGGGATTTCTCACCCTTTCTCATCAGCTTTTTGCAAATTATTCTCTGACATTCACACCTACTTGCAGTTGAACAGCTCTGCTCCCGCTTTTGATTATGTTTAGTTAGATATTCGAACCTTTTCTTAACTGCTTTTTTACAAACTTTGGTCGGACGTTCACACCTTCTTGCAGCCGAACACCTACGCTTCCGGTTT
This sequence comes from Leuresthes tenuis, assembly GCF_036924035.1. NCBI lineage: Eukaryota > Metazoa > Chordata > Actinopteri > Atheriniformes > Atherinopsidae > Leuresthes > Leuresthes tenuis. The sequence continues at coordinate 182,037 of NW_027325445.1, read as the reverse complement.
TGATCATACATTGTCGGGCATTTGCCCCTTGTCTTACACGGTTTTTACAAACTTTAGTCAGACATTCACACCTTGCAGCTGAACCACCTCCATTCCCTGTTTTGATCATGTGTGGTCTGGAAATACTACCTTTTCTTCCCCAGTTTGTGAGTAATTATGGCTGGACATTCACACCTACTTGCAGCCGAAAAACCACCTCTCCCACTTTTGATGATGTATTGTCCGGCATTCTAGTCTTTTCTATCACATTTTTCAGCAATTATGATCTGATATTCACACCTACTTGCAGTCGAACAGCTCTGCTCCCGCTTATGATTATGTTTGGTTGGATATTCGAACATTTTCTTAATGCTTTTTACAAACTTTGGTCGGACGTTCACACCTTCTTGCAGCCGAACACCTCCGCTTCCGCTTTTGATGGTGTATAGTCGGGCATTCGAGCCTTTTCTTACCCACCTATTACTTACTATGGTTGGACATTCAAACCTTCTTGTAGCCGAACACATCCGATCCTGCTTTTGATGATGTATGATTTGGAATTCGCACCTTTTCTTACCCATTTTTCAGTAATTATTGGTCGGACATTCAGACCTTCTTGCACCTGAACACCTCTGCTCCCGCTTTTGATGGTGTATAGTCGGGCTTTCGAGCCTTTTCTTCCCCGATTTTTACAAATTATGGTTGGACATTCAGATCTTGCAGCCGAAAACCTCCGCTCCCTCTTTTGATCATACATTGTCGGGCATTTGCCCCTTGTCTTACACGGTTTTTACAAACTTTAGTCAGACATTCACACCTTGCAGCTGAACCACCTCCATTCCCTGTTTTGATCATGTGTGGTCTGGAAATACTACCTTTTCTTCCCCAGTTTGTGAGTAATTATGGCTGGACATTCACACCTACTTGCAGCCGAAAAACCACCTCTCCCGCTTTTGATGATGTATTGTCCGGCATTCTAGTCTTTTCTATCACATTTTTCAGCAATTATGATCTGACATTCACACCTACTTGCTGTCGAACAGCTCTGCTCCCGCTTTTGATTATGTTCGGTTGGATATTCAAACCTTTTCTTAACTGCTTTTTACAAACTTTGGTCGGACGTTCACACCTTCTTGCAGCCGAAGACCCTCGCTTCCGCTTTTGATGGTATATATTCGGGTATTCGAACCTTCTCTTACCCGCTTTTTACAAACTTTGGTTGGACTTTCATACCTTCTTGTAGCTGAACAACTCCACTCCTGCATTTGATGATTTATGGTTGGACATTCGCATCTTTTCCTACCCATTTTTCAGTAATTATGGGTGGATATTCACATCTTCTTGCAGCTGAACACCTCCTCTCCCACTAATGATCATGTAAGGTTTGATATTCGAAAATTTTCTTTCATGTTTTAAAGCAATTATTAATGGACATTCACACCGACTTGCAGCCGAACACCACCTCTCCCGCTTTTGATGATGTATGGACCGGCATTCTTACCTTTTCTAACACATTTTTCAGCAATTATGGTTGGAGAATCACACCTACTCACAGCCGAACAACTCCGCTACCGCATTTGATGGTGTATAGTCGGGATTTCTCACCCTTTCTCATCAGCTTTTTGCAAATTATTCTCTGACATTCACACCTACTTGCAGTTGAACAGCTCTGCTCCCGCTTTTGATTATGTTTAGTTAGATATTCGAACCTTTTCTTAACTGCTTTTTTACAAACTTTGGTCGGACGTTCACACCTTCTTGCAGCCGAACACCTACGCTTCCGGTTTTGATCATACATTGTCGGGCATTTGCCCCTTGTCTTACACGGTTTTTACAAACTTTAGTCAGACATTCACACCTTGCAGCTGAACCACCTCCATTCCCTGTTTTGATCATGTGTGGTCTGGAAATACTACCTTTTCTTCCCCAGTTTGTGAGTAATTATGGCTGGACATTCACACCTACTTGCAGCCGAAAAACCACCTCTCCCACTTTTGATGATGTATTGTCCGGCATTCTAGTCTTTTCTATCACATTTTTCAGCAATTATGATCTGATATTCACACCTACTTGCAGTCGAACAGCTCTGCTCCCGCTTATGATTATGTTTGGTTGGATATTCGAACATTTTCTTAATGCTTTTTACAAACTTTGGTCGGACGTTCACACCGTCTTGCAGCCGAACACCTCCGCTTCCGCTTTTGATGGTGTATAGTCGGGCATTCGAGCCTTTTCTTACCCACCTATTACTTACTATGGTTGGACATTCAAACCTTCTTGTAGCCGAACACATCCGATCCTGCTTTTGATGATGTATGATTTGGAATTCGCACCTTTTCTTACCCATTTTTCAGTAATTATTGGTCGGACATTCAGACCTTCTTGCACCTGAACACCTCTGCTCCCGCTTTTGATGGTGTATAGTCGGGCTTTCGAGCCTTTTCTTCCCCGATTTTTACAAATTATGGTTGGACATTCAGATCTTGCAGCCGAAAACCTCCGCTCCCTCTTTTGATCATACATTGTCGGGCATTTGCCCCTTGTCTTACACGGTTTTTACAAACTTTAGTCAGACATTCACACCTTGCAGCTGAACCACCTCCATTCCCTGTTTTGATCATGTGTGGTCTGGAAATACTACCTTTTCTTCCCCAGTTTGTGAGTAATTATGGCTGGACATTCACACCTACTTGCAGCCGAAAAACCACCTCTCCCGCTTTTGATGATGTATTGTCCGGCATTCTAGTCTTTTCTATCACATTTTTCAGCAATTATGATCTGACATTCACACCTACTTGCTGTCGAACAGCTCTGCTCCCGCTTTTGATTATGTTCGGTTGGATATTCAAACCTTTTCTTAACTGCTTTTTACAAACTTTGGTCGGACGTTCACACCTTCTTGCAGCCGAAGACCCTCGCTTCCGCTTTTGATGGTATATATTCGGGTATTCGAACCTTCTCTTACCCGCTTTTTACAAACTTTGGTTGGACTTTCATACCTTCTTGTAGCTGAACAACTCCACTCCTGCATTTGATGATTTATGGTTGGACATTCGCATCTTTTCCTACCCATTTTTCAGTAATTATGGGTGGATATTCACATCTTCTTGCAGCTGAACACCTCCTCTCCCACTAATGATCATGTAAGGTTTGATATTCGAAAATTTTCTTTCATGTTTTAAAGCAATTATTAATGGACATTCACACCGACTTGCAGCCGAACACCACCTCTCCCGCTTTTGATGATGTATGGACCGGCATTCTTACCTTTTCTAACACATTTTTCAGCAATTATGGTTGGAGAATCACACCTACTCACAGCCGAACAACTCCGCTACCGCATTTGATGGTGTATAGTCGGGATTTCTCACCCTTTCTCATCAGCTTTTTGCAAATTATTCTCTGACATTCACACCTACTTGCAGTTGAACAGCTCTGCTCCCGCTTTTGATTATGTTTAGTTAGATATTCGAACCTTTTCTTAACTGCTTTTTTACAAACTTTGGTCGGACGTTCACACCTTCTTGCAGCCGAACACCTACGCTTCCGGTTTTGATCATACATTGTCGGGCATTTGCCCCTTGTCTTACACGGTTTTTACAAACTTTAGTCAGACATTCACACCTTGCAGCTGAACCACCTCCATTCCCTGTTTTGATCATGTGTGGTCTGGAAATACTACCTTTTCTTCCCCAGTTTGTGAGTAATTATGGCTGGACATTCACACCTACTTGCAGCCGAAAAACCACCTCTCCCACTTTTGATGATGTATTGTCCGGCATTCTAGTCTTTTCTATCACATTTTTCAGCAATTATGATCTGACATTCACACCTACTTGCTGTCGAACAGCTCTGCTCCCGCTTTTGATTATGTTCGGTTGGATATTCAAACCTTTTCTTAACTGCTTTTTACAAACTTTGGTCGGACGTTCACACCTTCTTGCAGCCGAAGACCCTCGCTTCCGCTTTTGATGGTATATATTCGGGTATTCGAACCTTCTCTTACCCGCTTTTTACAAACTTTGGTTGGACTTTCATACCTTCTTGTAGCTGAACAACTCCACTCCTGCTTTTGATGATTTATGGTTGGACATTCGCATCTTTTCCTACCCATTTTTCAGTAATTATGGGTGGATATTCACCTCTTCTTGCAGCTGAACACCTCCTCTCCCGCTAATGATCATGTAAGGTTTGATATTCGAAAATTTTCTTTCATGTTTTAAAGCAATTATTAATGGACATTCACACCGACTTGCAGCCGAACACCACCTCTCCCGCTTTTGATGATGTATGGACCGGCATTCTTACCTTTTCTAACACATTTTTCAGCAATTATGGTTGGAGAATCACACCTACTCACAGCCGAACAACTCCGCTACCGCATTTGATGGTGTATAGTCGGGATTTCTCACCCTTTCTCATCAGCTTTTTGCAAATTATTCTCTGACATTCACACCTTCCTTTCAGTTGAACAGCTCTGCTCCCGCTTTTGATTATGTTTAGTTAGATATTCGAACCTTTTCTTAACTGCTTTTTTACAAACTTTGGTCGGACGTTCACACCTTCTTGCAGGCGAACACCTACGCTTCCGGTTTTGATAGTGTATATTCGGGCATACGAACCTTTTCTTACCCGCTTTTTACAAACCATGGTCGGACTTTCACACCTTCTCTTAGCTGAACAACTCCGCTCCCTCTTTTGATTGTGTACAGTCGGGTATTTTACCCTTTTCTTACCCGCTTTTTACCAACTATGATCGGACATTCACACCGTCTTACAGCGGAACACCTCCGCTCCCTCTTTTGATGGTGTATGTTCGGGCATTCGCACCTTTTCTTACCCGCTTTTTACAAACCAGGGTCGGACTTTCACACCTTTTAGTAGCCGAACAACTCCGCTCCCGCTATTGATTGTGTACAGTCGGGTATTTTAACCTTTTCTTACCCGCTTTTTACCAACTATGGTCGGACATTCACACCGTCTTACAGCGGAACACCTCCGCTCCCGCTTATGATCATGTACGGTTTGATATTCGAAAATTTGCTTTCTTGTTTTAAAGCAATTATTGATGGACATTCAAACCTTCTTTTTGATGATGTATAGTCGGGCTTTCGAGCCTTTTCTTCCCGGTTTTTACAAAGCATGGTCGGACTTTCACACCTTCTTGTAGCCGAACAACTCCGCTCCCGCTATTGATTGTGTACAGTCGGGTATTTTAACCTTTTCTTACCCGCTTTTTACCAACTATGGTCGGACATTCACACCGTCTTACAGCGGAACACCTCTGCTCCCGCTTTTGATGGTGTATAGTCGGGCATTCGAACCTTTTCTTACCCGCTTTTTACAAACTATGGTGGGACATTCAAACCTTCTTGTATCTGAAAACCTCCGCTCTCTCTTTTGATCATACATTGTCGGACATTCGCACCTTTTCTTACCCGCTTTTTACAAACCATGGTCGGACTTTCACACCTTGTAGCCGAACACATCCGCTCCCGCTATTGATTGTGTACAGTCGGGTATTTTAACCTTTTCTTACCCGCTTTTTACCAACTATGGTCGGACATTCACACCTTCGTACAGCGGAACACCTCCGCTCCCTCTTTTGATGGTGTATGTTCAGGTATTCAAACCTTTTCTTACCCGCTTTTTCCAAACTATGGTCGGCTATTCACAGCTTCCTCTCCACCATACTTGTATGGTTGGATATTCACACCCACTTGCATCCGAAGACCTCTGCCCCAAATTTTGTTGATATTTAGTCGGACATTCGCACCTTACCCGCTTTTGGCAAACTATGGCCATCTTGCAGCCAAACACCTCTGATCTCGCTTTTGATGATGTAAGGTTGGGCATTCAGACCTTGCTTCACCTGCTTTTCACCAAATATAGTCGGACATTCACACCTTCTTGCAGCCGAACACTTCCGCTCCACCTTTTAGTGTTCTATCACATCTTTTTTTCACCGCATTTTATACATTATGGTCGGAAATTTTCAACCACTCTAATCCGAAGACCTCTCCTCCCGCTTTCTTTAATATATTTGAACTTTAGTCGGACATTCAAACCTTCTTGCAGCTGAACCACCTCCGCTCCCTGTTTTGATCATATATGGTCTGGCAATACTACCTTTTCTTACCCGTTTGTGAGTAATTATGGCTGGACATTCACACCTACTTGCAGCCGAACACAACCTCTCTCGCTTTTGATGATGTATGGACCGGCATTTTTACCTTTTCTAACACATTTTTCAGTAATTATGGTCGGAGATTCACACCTACTCACAGCTGAACAACTCCGCTCCCGCATTTGATGATGTATAGTCGGGCATTCTCACCCTTTCTCATCAGCTTTTTGCAAATTATGATCTGACATTCACACCTACTTGCAGTCGAAAAGCTCTGCTCCCGCTTTTGATTATGTTTGGTTGGATATTCGAACCTTTTCTTAACTGCTTTTTACATATTTTGGTTGGACGTTCACACCTTCTTGTAGCCGAACACTTCCACTCCTGCTTTTGATGATGTATGGTTGGGCATTCACACCTTTTTTTTGCCCATTTTTCAGGAATTATGGGTGGACATTCACACCTTGCAGCTGAACACCTCCTATCCCACTTATGATCATGTGCGGTTTGATTTTCGAAAAGTTTCTTTCATGTTTTCTAGCAATTATTGATGGACATGTAGACCTTCTTGCAGCTGAACACCTCCGCTCCCGCTTTTGATCATACATTGTCAGGCATTCGCACCTTGTCTTACCCACTTTTTATAAACTTTAGTCGAACAGTCACACCTACTTGCAGCCGAACACAACCTCTCTCGCTTTTGATGATGTATGGACCGGCATTCTTACCTTTTCTAACACATTTTTCAGCAATTATGGTCGGAGATTCACACCTACTCACAGCCGAACCCGCTTTTGGCAAACTATGGCCTTCTTGCAGCCAAACACCTCTGATCTCGCTTTTGATGATGTAAGGTTGGGCATTCAGACCTTGCTTCACCTGCTTTTCACCAAATATAGTCGGACATTCACACCTTCTTGCAGCCGAACACTTCCGCTTTTAGTGTTCTATGAGGCATTCACATATTTTTTTTCACCGTATTTTATAGATTATGGTTGGAAATTCTCACCCACTCTCATCCGAAGACCTCTCCTCCCGCTTTTGTTAATATATAGTCGGGCATTCGAACCTTTTCTTACCCGCTTTTTACAAATTATGGTCGAACATTCACACCTACTTGCAGCTGAATACTTCCGCTCCACCTTTTAGGTATGTATGGTTGGCATTTGCACCTCTTTTTATACTGATTGCTGAAGATTAAGTTGTTCTTTCTCAAACTACAAATTTTTTTTAATTGTTGAAACTTGATTTGAAGTGGATAAATAAGGAGGACAAACAGTTTTAAGTCAGGCTGATAGAAGGAATTAATTTTATAGCAAAATCTGTATTTCGTCATATGTCGAGAGATGCTTATTGCTGAAGAAGTTCTTTCTCATTCTACAAAGTACAACGTTGTTTATCGTTGAAACTTGATTAGACATGAATAAATATGAAGGACAAAGCAGTCTTAACTTGGTTTGAGTTAATGAATTCGTTTTATAGGAGAATCCGAATTCGTGCATAACTCATAAAATAGAGCTTATTTTCGGATTCCTGAAGAATGAGTCTGGTTCTTTCTCATAATACAAAGTTTGTTGTTTATTGTTGAAACTTCATCAGAAGTGAAGAAATAAATGAATGCCTATCAACAAATGTGGGATCTAAACTCTAGTGCTTCCTCTAAAATAATTTCCTTTCTCAATTTAGAAATGTGTGTGTGTAAGTCACAACACCCGTGACACCAAAACGGCTTTCTTTTCTCTACACTCTGCACTATGAGCACACACACCAAATCAGAAAGGCTTTTTTCTCTCTTTTCTACATTATGGACTGTGGGGACACAAAACCGCTCTCTCTCTTTTTTTTTTTTATCGTGTGCCAGGGCGTTGTCTCACGTATTAGATTATGCTTAAGATACGAATGGGTTTATCAGTCACATCAGAATCCATACATACTGATCCTCCCGTAATAAAATGGTCGGATCTTATCAAACACACTTTGTTTCTTGTGACAATCAAGTCAGCGAAACAGCGTATACACGTCAAGACACTGAATCAAGTTTGCCACAAGAACTCATAAGTTTGGCAGTATTGCTCTGCCGTCAGCAATCATACACCCATTTTATTTTCGTGAGACATGTGCAAGCACCTGTTCATCTACTGTTCTATCACTATGAATTAGTGATCTATTATCAATAAGGATACTTCTACAACTACTATCAAAGTATGTCCGGACTTCTTATGTTGTCAGTTGCTATATATGAATAAGTGGGTAGCTACTGACAAGCATTAAGCATGTCACACAGCCCAAACATATAACATTTCAGGACACACCACACAGTTAACAACCACAGTGAAGCGTGTCAAAGCCCAAACATGTAACATTCAACAGGACACTTACACAACACATTCAAATCAAACAGTCAGACAACATACAAGAACATATACCCCAGCCGGCATTGCTCCCTGCCTATTTTCGTACAGCACACTATGTGTGCGCACACCTTTATTGACAAACTCTTCAACTTATACTCTTTTACCGAAGCTGCTACAGCTCGATTGGCCGAATACCCTTTGATCCCATTTCGGTGAATTTGACATCTGCCTTACATATAACAGATTAGCGGTTTAGCAGTTTTAATTTAGTTTGAGTGAAGGAATTCATTTTATAGCAAAATCCGAAATCGTGAAGAACTCATGAAAGTAAGCTTATTCTCGGATTCCTGAAACTTTAGATTTGCTCTTTCTTTTACTGCAAAGTACAACGTTGTTTTTTTGTTTAAATCTTTCTAGACATGGTAAATATTAAGGACAAAGCAGTTTTCACATAGTTTGAGTGAAGGAATTCATTTTATAGATAAAATCCCAAGAGTCTGCTGAGAAAAGAGAGTGAATGCGAAGTAGACTTTAACACGGCTATGGGAGCGAGCCGAGTGTGGGCTAACCGGGAGAATTGCTTGAAAGAAACGCGACACTGAATGAGCGATCAGAACAAAGCCTCAATACGGGATTCTCGTGGTGTTTTTGTTGCTGCCTTGTCTTTTGCACAGAGTAAAAGACAAGGCAGCCATCGAATAGGGCCCGATTGTTCCTAGTTGGTCAGCCGTGGAGCAAGGGGGGGGGGGAGCAAGCGTCTCAACCAAGCAAAGCTCACCATGGGGAAGGTGACTATGCCAACTAGCCTGATGCCCTGCTCCCGCAGTGACGGATAATCGTACTCTGGTTTCTCTTCATAACGTACAAGTCTTTCGCCTTTTACTAAAGATTTCTGTGGAGAGCAGCACTAATGAGTTGTTTCTATTTTTGGCAGGCTTTACCTTTGCGGGTGAAGCCCTTTCTGTCTGTGCAAAAGAAATCTTCTTACTGTGCAGAGTGACTTCTCTGAGTAGAGTCGCCTTACTTGTTGCGACTGTGCCGATGTTCGAAGCTGGAGTGCAAAGTTGTTGCTTGAATGGTGCTTGCTGGAGCGTGCGGGAGTGCAAAGTTATACCATTTAAAAGGGCTGAAGAGTGCTCAGTGCAGCGGGTGGGCGACACTCTGGCCACCTTGAAAACCGAGGTTACATCCACTACCAGGGGCAGCCCAAGTTCTGCCGCAAGTGTGGTGAGCATGGGCACCTGGTTGAGGCTTGTACCAAGGTGTTATGTGGGAAGAGCAGAGAAATTGGGCAAACTTTTGGAGAGTGTCCAAATGGCAGGAAATGTAATCTCTGTGGAGAATTAAATCACCTCTTCAGAGATTGCCCTAAATCTTTTGCCAACAAATTAAAGACGGTAAAGCCACAGTCAAGCCAACAAAGAGAAGGACCAAAGGTGGCAATTGGTGAACAAAGTGAAGAGGTTGACCCAATAAATTCAAACTTCCCGCCAAAAGCTTGGATTGGAAGTGAGGAGCAAAAAGGGGAGGGGCCTGTAGAGGCCTCACCACTCAGTGTTGAAGTCTGTGAGAATTCACAGGCAGAGGGTGGAGCTACGCTAAATGAGGAGGAAGAGCAGACAGGTGAGTCTAGTGAAGATACTCACCTCCCCGAAGGTCAACAGCCGAAGAGGACGGCATCTGAGCCTCTGATTCCCCAGTGGTATCAGAGAAGAGGGGAAGGGTTAGGTCCCTTTCAGACAGTTCTTCAGTGGAAGAACCTAGAGTCTTCCCCTCCGACTCACCAAATGAGGTCTCCTTTTTAACTTCAGCTCTGCAATCAACCCCCAGGGACTCAAAGTTAAATGCAACATTGCGTCAGAGGCCAACACCGAGAGTCCGAAAAGGAAATATAGATCACCCTACTCACTTTTCACCTAAAGAAAGGGTGAGAAATCCCGACTATACACCATCAAATGCGGTTGCGGAGTTGTTCGGCTGTGAGTAGGTGTGATTCTCCAACCATAATTGCTGAAAAATGTGTTAGAAAAGGTAAGAATGCCGGTCCATACATCATCAAAAGCGGGAGAGGTGGTGTTCGGCTGCAAGTAGCTGTGAATGTCCAGCCATAATTACTCACAAACGGGTAAGAAAAGGTACTATTGCCAGACCATATTTGATCAAAACAGGGAGCGGAGGTGGTTCAGCTGCAAGAAGGTTTGAATGTCCGACTAAAGTTTGTAAAAAGCGGGTAAGACAAGGTGTGAATGCCCGACAATGTATGATCACAAGAGGAGCGGAGGTTTTCGGCTGCAAGAAGGTCTGAATGTCCACCCATAATTACTGAAAAATGGGTAAGAAAGGGTGCGAAAGCCCAACCGCACATGATCATAAGTGGATGAGAAGGTGTTCGACTGCAAGTAGGTGTGAATGTAAGATCATAATTTGTAAAAAGCGGGTAAGAAAAGGTAAGAATGCCCAACCATAAATTATCAAAAGCGGCAGCAGTTTCGCCTGGTATTTATCAATGTCTAGATAGATTTCAACAAAAAACAACGTTGTACTTTGCAGTAAAAGAAAGTGCAAATCAAAAGTTTTAGGAATCCGAGAATAAGTTTATTTTCATGAGTTCTGCACGATTTCGGATTTTATGTATAAAATGAATTCCTTCACGCAAACTAAGTTAACACTGCTTTGTCCTTCATATGTACCCATTTCTACATATATTTCAAGCATAAACTTCCTCATACTACCCTGAATGAGAAAGAGCCACACTTGTGATTAAGCCATACGCCCCTTTTGAGGAGTTCCGCATGGTTTGGGATTTTATCTATAAAATTAATTCCTTCACTCAAACTATGTTAAAACGGCTTTTACCTTCATATTTATCAATGTCTCGATAGATTTAAACAAAAAAACAACGTTGTACTTTGCAATAAAAGAAAGAGCAAATCAAAAGTTTTAGGAATCCGAGAATAAGCTTATTTTCATGAGTTCTGCACGATTTCGGATTTTATGTATAAAATGAATTCATTCACTCAAACCAAGTTAAAACTGCTTTTTCCTTCATATTTATCAATGTCTAGATCGACTTCAACAAAGAACAACATTGTATTTTGCAGTAGAAGAAAGAGCAAAACTGAAGGATCAGGAATCCGAGAATAAGCTTCTGTTCATACGTTCTGCATGATTTGGGATTTTATGTATAGAATGAATTCCTTCACTCAAACTAAGTTAATACTATTTTGTCCTTCATATGTACCCATTTCTACATATATTTCAAGCATAAACTTCCTCATACTACCCTGAATGAGAAAGAGCCACACTTGTGATTAAGCCATACGCCCCTTTTGAGGAGTTCTGCATGATTTGGGATTTTATCTATAAAATCAATTCCTTCACTCAAACTATGTTAAAACGGCTCTTACCTTCATATTTATCAATGTCTCGATAGATTTAAACAAAAAAACAACGTTGTACTTTGCAGTAAAAGAAAGAGCCAATCAAAAGTTTTAGGAATCCGAGAATAAGCTTATTTTCATGAGTTCTGCACGATTTCGGATTTTATGTATAAAATGAATTAATTCATTCAAACCAAGTTAAAACTGCTTTTTCATTCATATTTATCAATGTCTAGATCGACTTTAACAAAGAACAACATTGTATTTTGCAGTAGAAGAAAGAGCAAAACTGAAAGATCAGGAATCCGAGAATAAGCTTATTTTCTTATGGGCAAGTGGGAACTTCTTTGTCCTTCATATTTATCAATGTGTAGATGGATTTCAACTTCTTCTACTGCAAAGTCCAATGTTTTTCTTTGTTGAAGTTGATCTAGACATTGATGAATATGGAAGGACAAAGCAGTTTTAACTTGGTTTGAGCAAAGCAATTCATTTTATAGCAAAATCCGAAATCGTGCAGAACTCATGAAAGCAGGCTTATACTCGGATTCCTGAAACTTTAGATTTGCTCTTTCTTTTACTGCAAAGTACAACGTTGTTTTTTTGTTTAAATCTTTCTAGACATGGTAAATATGAAGGACAAATCAGTTTTAACATAGTTTGAGTGAAGTAATGCATTTTATAAGCAAAATCCCAAATCATGCAGAACTCATGAAAAGCTTTTTCTCGCTTTTCACTGCTTTTTACAAACTTTGGTCGGACGTTCACACCTTCTTGCATCCGAACACCTCCGCTTCCGCTTTTGATGATGTATATTCGGGCATTCGAACCTTTTATTACCCGCTTTTTACAAACCATTGTCGGACTTTCACACCTTCTTGCAGCCGAACACCACCTCTCCCGCTTTTGATGATGTATGGTCCAGTATTCTTACCTTTTCTAACACATTTTTCAGCAATTATGGTCGGACATTCACACCTACTCACAGCTGGACACCTCCGCTCCCGCTTTTGATCATACAATGTCGGGACATCGCTCCTTGTCTTACCAGCTTTTTACAAACTTTAGTCGAACATTCACACCTTCTTGCAGCTGAACACCTCCGCTCACGCTTTTGATGATGTATAGTCGGGCTTTCGAGCCTTTTCTTACCCGGTTTTTACAAATTATGGTTGGACATTCAGACCTTGCAGCCGAACACCTCCGCTCTCTCTTTTGATCATACATTGTCGGGCATTCGCACCTTGTCTTACCCGCTTTTTACAAACTATAGTCAGACATTCACACCTTGCAGCTGAACCTCCGCTCCCTGTTATGATCATGTATGGTGTGGCAATACTACCTTTTCTTCCCCCGTTTGTGAGTAATTATGGCTGGACATTCACACCTACTTGCAGTCGAACAGCTCTGCTCCCGCTTTTGATTATGTTTGGTTGGATATTCGAACCTTTTCTTAACTGCTTTTTACAAACCATGGTTGGACTTTCACACCTTCTTGTAGCCGAACAACTCCGCTCCCGCTATTGATTTTGTACAGTCGGGTATTTTAACCTTTTCTTACCCGCTTTTTACCAACTATGGTCGGACATTCACACCGTCTTACAGCGGAACACCTCCGCTCCCGCTTTTTATGGTGTATAGTCGGGCATTCGAACCTTTTCTTACCCGCTATTTACAAACTATGGTAGGACATTCAAACTTTCGTGTATCCGAAAACCTCCGCTCTCTCTTTTGATCATACATTGTCGGACATTCGCACTTTTTCTTACCCGCTTTTTACAAACCATGGTCGGACTGTCACACCTTCTTGTAGCCGAACACATCCGCTCCCGCTATTGATTGTGTACAGTCGGGTATATTAACCTTTTCTTACCCGCTTTTTACCAAGTATGGTTGGACATTCACACCTTCGTACAGCGGAACACCTCCGCTCCCTATTTTGATGGTGTATGTTCGGGCATTCAAACCTTTTCTTACCCGCTTTTTCCAAACTATGGTCGGCTATTCACAGCTTCCTCTCCACCATACTTGTATGGTGGGATATTCACACCCACTTGCATCCGAAGACCCATCCATCCATCATCTGCCGCTTATCCGGGGGTCGGGTCGCGGGGGCAGCAGCTTGAGCAGAGAAACCCAGACGTCTCTGTCCCCGGCCACTTCCTCCAGCTCTTCCGGGGGGACCCCGAGGCGTTCCCAGGCCAGCCGAGAGACATAGTCTCTCCAACGTGTCCTGGGTCTCCCCCGGGGTCTCCTCCCAGTGGGACGTGCCCGGAACACCTCCCCAGGAAGGCGCCCAGGGGGCATCCTAACCAGATGCCCGAGCCACCTCATCTGACTCCTCTCAATGCGGAGGAGCAGCGGTTCTACTCCGAGCCCCTCCCGGATGACTGAGCTTCTCACCCTATCTCTAAGGGAGAGCCCAGACACCCTGCGGAGGAAACCCATTTCGGCCGCTTGTATTCGCGATCTTGTTCTTTCGGTCACTACCCACAACTCGTGACCATAGGTGAGGATGGGAACTTAGATTGACGAGTAAGTAGAGAGCTTCGCCTTCTGGCTCAGCTCCCTCTTCACAACGACGGGTCGGTGCAGAGCCCGCAACACTGCAGACGCCGCACCGATCCGCCCGTCAATCTCCCGCTCCATTCGTCCCTCACTCGTGAACAAGACCCCGAGATACTTGAACTCCTCCACTTGGGGAAGGATCTCATTCCCGACCCGGAGAGAGCATTCCACCCTTTTCCGGCTGAGAACCATAGTCTCGGATTTGGAGGTGCTGATTCTCATCCCAGCCGCTTCACACTCGGCTGCGAATCGCTCCAGTGAGAGCTGAAGGTCACGGCCTGACGACGCTAACAGAACCACATCATCTGCAAAAAGCAGAGACCCGATTCTGAGGTCGCCAAATCGGACACCCTCAACGCCCTGGCTGCGCCTAGAAATTCTGTCCATAAAAGTTAGGAACAGAATCGGTGACAAAGGGCAGCCCTGACGGAGTCCAACTCTCACCGGAAACGTATCCGACTTACTGCCGGCAATGCGGACCAAACTCTGGCACCGGTCATACAGAGACCGAACGGCCCCTATCAAGGGGTCCGGCACTCCATATTCCCGGAGCACCCCCCACAGGACTCCACGAGGGACACGGTCGAACGTTTTCTCCAAGTCCACAAAACACATGTAGACTGGTTGGGCGAACTCCCATGCACCCTCCAGGATCCTGCCGAGGGTATAGAGCTGGTCCACTGTTCCACGGCCAGGACGAAAGCCACACTGCATCTCCTGAATCCGAGGCTCGATTATCCGACGGATCCTCCTCTCCAATACCCCCGAATAGACCTTACCAGGGAGGCTGAGGAGTGTGATACCCCTATAGTTGGAACACACCCTCCGGTCCCCCTTTTTAAAGAGGGGGACCACCACCCCAATCTGCCAGTCCAGAGGCACTGTCCCCGATGTCCACGCGATGCTGCAGAGGCGTGTCAGCCAAGACAGCCCTACAACATCCAGAGCCTTGAGAAACTCAGGACGGACCTCATCCACCCCCGGGGCCTTGCCACCGAGGAGCTTTTTGACCACCTCGGCAACCTCAGCCCCAGAAATGGGAGGCCCCGTCTCCGAGCTCTCCGACTCTGCCTCTTCCGAGCACGTGTTGGTAGGATTGAGGAGTTCCTCGAAGTACTCCCCCCACCGACTCACAACATCCCTAGTTGAGGTCAGCAAAGCCCCGTCCCCACTGTAAACAGTGTTGACTGTGAGCCGCTTCCCCCCCCTGAGACGCCGGATGGTGGACCAGAATCTCTTCGAGGCCGTCCGGAAATCGTTCTCCATGGTCTCACCGAACTCCTCCCAGGCCCGAGTTTTTGCCTCAGCAACCGCCGAAGCCGCAGCCCGTCTGGCCTGTCGGTACCTATCAGCTGCTTCCAGGGTCCCACTGGCCAAAAAGGCCCGATAGGACTCCTTCTTCAGCTTGACGGCTTCCCTCACCACTGGTGTCCACCAGCAGGTTCGAGGGTTGCCGCCACGACAGGCACCGACCACCTTACGGCCACAACTCCGATCAGCTACCTCGGCAATGGAGTCACGGAACATGGCCCATTCGGACTCAATGTCCCCCACCTCCCCCGGGATATGGTTGAAGCTCTGCCGGAGGTGGGAGTTAAAGCTCCTTCTGACGGGGGATTCTGACAAACGCTCCCAGCAGACCCTCACAATACGTTTGGGCCTGCCAGGTCTGATCGGCATCCTCCCCCACCAGCGGAGCCAACTCACCACCAGGTGGTGATCAGTTGACAGCTCCGCCCCTCTCTTCACCCGAGTGTCCAGGACATACGGCCGCAAGTCCGATGATACAACCACAAAGTCGATCATCGAACTGCGGCCAAGGGTGTCCTGGTGCCAAGTGCACATATGGACACCCTTATGTCTGAACATGGTGTTCGTTATGGACAGTCCATGACCAGCACAGAAGTCCAACAACATAACACCACTCTGGTTCAGATCGGGGGGGCCGTTCCTCCCAATCACACCCCTCCAGGTCTCACTGTCATTGCCCACGTGAGCATTGAAGTCCCCCAGCAGAACCAGTGCCTCCCCCAGAGACTCCAAAAAGGGTGGGTACTCTGAACTGCTGTTTGGCGCATAGGCACAAACAACAGTCAGGACTCGTCCCCCCACCCGAAGGCGGAGGGAGGCTACCCTCTCGTTCACTGGGGTAAACCCCAATGTACTGGCACACAGCCGGGGGGCAATAAGTATGCCCACACCTGCTCTGCGCCTCTCACCACGGGCAACTCCAGAGTGGAAGAGAGTCCAACCCCTCTCAAGAGGACTGGTTCCAGAGCCCAAGCCGTGCGTCGAGGTGAGTCCGACTATATCTAGCCGGAACCGCTCAGCCTCGCGCACCAGCTCCGGCTCCTTCCCCAACAGAGAGGTGACATTCCACGTCCCAAGAGCTAGCTTCAGTAGCCGAGGATCAGACCGCCAAGGCCTCTGCCTTCGGCTGCTACCCAGCTCACATCGCACCCGACCCCCTTGGCCCCTCCCAAGGGTGGTGAGCCCGTCGGAAGGGGGACCCACGTCATCATTTCGGGCTATGCCCGACCGAGCCCCATGGGCACAGACCCGGCCACCAGGCGCCCGCTGCCGGGCCCCACCCCCGGGCCTGGCTCCGGGGGGAGGCCCCGGTGTCCCATATCCGGGCAAGGGATCACGAGGTCCAAATTTTTTGTTCATCATAAGGAGTCTTTTGAGCTGTTCTTTGTCTGGTCCCTCATCTAGGATCTGTTTGCCTTGGGTGACCCTACCAGGGGCTTAAAGCCCCGGGCAACATAGCTCCCAGACTCATTGGGGCACGCAAACTCCCCCACCACGATAAGGTGACAGCTCAGGGGGGAGAAATCCGAAGACCTCCGCCCCAAATTTTGTTGATATTTAGTCGGACATTCGCACCTTACCCGCTTTTGGCAAACTATGGCCTTCTTGCAGCCAAACAACTCTGATCTTGCTTTTGATGATGTAAGGTTGGGCATTCAGACCTTGCTTCACCTGCTTTTCACCAAATATAGTCGGACATTCACACCTTCTTGCAGCCGAACACTTCCGCTCCACCTTTAAGTGTTCTATCACACCTTTTTTTTCACCGCATTTTATACATTATGGTTGGAAATTTTCAACCACTCTCATCCGAAGACCTCTCCTCCAGCTTTTGTTAATATATTTGAACTTTAGTTTGACATTCAAACCTTCTTGCAGCTGAACCACCTCCGCTCCCTGTTTTGATCATATATGGTCTGGCAATACTATCTTTTCTTACCCGTTTGTGAGTAATTATGGCTGGACATTCACACCTACTTGCAGTCGAACACAACCTCTCTCGCTTTTGATGATGTATGGACCGGCATTTTTACCTTTTCTAACACATTTTTCAGCAATTATGGTCGGAGATTCACACCTACTCACAGCCGAACAACTCCGCTCCCGCATTTGATGGTGTATAGTCGGGCATTCTCACCCTTTCTCATCAGCTTTTTGCAAATTATGATCTGACATTCACACCTACTTGCAGTCGAACAGCTCTGCTCCCGCTTTTGATTATGTTTGGTTGGATATTCGACTCTTTTCTTACCCGCCTATTACTTACTATGGTTGGACATTCAAACCTTCTTGTAGCCGAACACATCCGCTCCTGCTTTTGATGATGTATGATTTGGCATTCGCATCTTTTCTTACCCATTTTTCAGTAATTATGGGTGGACATTCACACCTTCTTGCAGCTGAACACCTCCTCTCCCGCTTATTATCATGTGCGGTTTGATATTCGAAAATTCTCTTTCATGTTTTCTAGCAATTATTGATGGACATTCAGACCTTCTTTCAGCCGAAAACCTCCGCTCCCTCTTTTGATCATACATTGTCGGGCATTCGCACCTTTTCTTACCCGCTTTTTACAAACTTTAGTCGGACATTAACACCTTCTTGCAGCTTAACCACCTCCGCTCCCTGTTTTGATCATGTATGGTCTGGCAATACTACCTTTTCTTACCCAATTGTGAGTAATTATGGCTGGACATTCACACCTACTTGCAGCCGAACACCACCTCTCCCGCTTTTGATGATGTATGGACCGGCATTCTTACCTTTTCTAACACATTTTTCAGCAATTATGGTTGGAGATTCACACCTACTCACAGCCGAACACCTCCGCTCCCGCATTTGATGGTGTATATTCGGGCATACGAACCTGTTCAAACCTGCTTTTTACAAACCATGGTCGGACTTTCACACCTTCTTGTAGCTGAACAACTCCGCTCCCTCTTTTGATTGTGTACAGTCGGGCATACAAACCTGTTCTTACCCGCTTTTTACAAACTATGGTCGGACATTCAAACCTTCTTGTAGCCGAACACATCCACTCCTGCTTTTGATGATGTATGGTTGGGCATTCGCACCTTTGCTCACCATGGGGAAGGTGGCTATACCAACTAGCCTGATGCCCTGCTCCCGCAGTGACGGATAATCGTACTCTGGTTTCTCTTCATAACATACAAGTCTTTCGCCTTTTACTAAAGACTTCCGTGGAGAGCAGCACTAATGAGTTGTTTCTATTATTGGCAGGCTTTACCTTTGCGGGTTAAGCCCTTTCTGTCTGTGCAAAAGAAATCTTGCTACTTTGCAGAGTGACTTCTCTGAGTAGAGTCGCCTTACTTGTTGCGACTGTGCCGATGTTCGAAGCTGGAGTGCAAAGTTGTTGCTTGAATGGTGCTTGCTGGAGCATGCGGGAGTGCAAAGTTATACCATTTAAAAGGGCTGAAGAGTGCTCAGTGCAGCGTGTGGGCGGAGGTGCAACGTGACACTCTGGCCACCTATGGCCATAAAAAGAACACTGCTAAAAGTGCGCATTGTGCCAGCAAAGGGCCCTCGGACCTGAAACAGTGGACAGTTATCGCTTCTCGGCCTTTTGGCTAAGATCAAGTGTAGTATCTGTTCTTATCAGTTTAATATGTCCTCTATACGAGGACAACATATTAAATGGATTTTTAAGAATAGGAGTTGAAAAAGAAGCTTGCTCTGTTCACTCCAAGCCTCGACCCGGTACTGCAGTGCCGCTGGGAACGGTGCGCTCTCCTCTGCTCTTGTGAAAAAGCAAACAGCGGTGCAGGATGGAAGTTTCAGGGAGCCCAAGATGAAACTTTCTTTTAATCTGCTGAGAAAAGAGAGTGAATGTGAAGTGGACTTTAACACGGCTCTGGGAGCGAGCCGAGTGCGGGCTAACCGGGAGAATTGCTTGAAAGAAACGCGACACCGAATGAGTGGTCAGAACAAAGCCTCAATACGGTGTTCCCGTGGTGTTTGTGGCTGCCTTGTCTTTTGCACAGAGTAAAAGACAAGGCAGCCATCGAATAGATTGTTTCTACTTGGTCAGCCGAGGAGCAGGGGGGGGGGGGGGCAAGCGTCTCAACCAAGCAAAGCTCACCAAGTAGGAACAATCGGGCCCTTTTCGATGGCTGCAACACCTGAAAGAGATATTGATGCGAGACCCGATCAAATGCTTTTTCAAAGTCTAAATTTAAGATGACAAGCCGGGTGTTTCTGTCTCTAGCGTAATCAATGATGTCTCGAATCAGTACGAGGCTGTCGGTGAGTTGTCTCCCTGAGATGGCACAAGCTTGGTCTGGGTGAATTACCTCCTCTAAAACAGAGGACATCCGTGTCGCTAAAACCTTGCTAAAAAGTTTACAGTCAAAGTTTAAAAGTGTGATGGGCCTCCAATTCTTTAGGTCAGTCTTATCATTTTTTTTATAAAGTAGAGTCACTATTCCCACTCTAAAACTGTCAGGCAGTCGGTCGAGTTTTTCAAAATCTTTAAAAACATCTAAAATGTCTGATGATAAAAGGTCCCAATAGGTCAGATAGAATTCTGCAGGAAGCCCGTCTAAACCCGGAGCTCGACTTCTCTTAAAACCTGTTAGGCATTTTTTTAACTCTAAAGCAGTAAAATTCTGTGTCAAGTGTGCATTCTCTTTTACGGTTTTGTCAACGAATTTTAAGATTTCTGCCGATGTTTCCAAGTGCACTGGTTTCTCTTTGTACATGTTACTAAAAAAGGTATGTACAGTTTCAATCATCTCTTGTGTGGATTTTGTTAAAAACCCATCTTCTCTTTTTAGATTTTGAATACACTCCTTTTTATTTATAACTTTCTTTCTTTTTCACCTTCCTCAATTTCCTGCTCCCTGCTTCTTACAAAAATTCCTTTACTCTTTATTTCTGCTAAAACTGACATTTCCTTTTTGACATCTTTGATTTCTTCTTTAAAGTCTAAGCCACACTGATTTAGTTTAAAGTAGCGCTGTAAGCGTTTATGTAGTCCCATCATACATCTATTCTCTTTCCTTTTTTTACGTTTACCTTGCTGTTTAAAAAAAGTCTGGGTCGTTTCCTTCACCATTTCCCACCATTGTGCATGTGTTTCGTAGAGGTCTTGAAGGGTCTGCCACTCTTTATAACATTCCCTGTACTGACTGACTATGATTTCATCCTCCAACAGGGAACAGTTGAGTTTCCACAGACCACTTCCTACCGTCACACCAGAAGGGGGTGAAAGGGTGCAGGAGAGCATAAGGTGGTCTGAAAAGAAAACAGGGGTTAATCTAACATCAGTGGGTGGGCAATCTCTAGTAAAGAAATAATCAATGCGAGAGGCTCTAGTGCCATCATGACTAAACCAGGTGAAGCCCTCCTCTCTGGGATGCATGGTTTTAAAACAGTCAGTAAGCTTAAAATCCCTGCATATGCCCTGAAGTAAAATCAAAGTCTTATCCACTTTAAAATCTACCCCTGCTCTTTTTCTATCTTTCCTGCTCAAGATACAGTTAAAATCCCCTCCTACAACTAAAGGTACTTGCCCTAGCATGTAAAGCTGTATATCTTCTAAAAGGTCATACCTTTCATTTTTTCCATTGAAACCATAAATATTTAAGAGGTTAAAGTCTTGCCCCATAAAATTCAAGTGTGCTAAAAGTGCCCGTCCGTCTCTCACCACTGTGCTACCTTTCACCAGAACATGCGGATTTTTAATTAGAATGGCCACACCATCATTTTTATTTTGATTTGAGCCACTCCATATCGATAAATGGGGCCACATTTCCTCCCATTGTCTATGGTTTTTTAAAAAAGGTAGTCCACATTCTTGTATTAAAAACACATCTGATTTTATGGAGTCTAAGAAGGATAAAATACTCTGGGCTCTTGTCTTTGATTTCACACTTCTCACATTTAGTGTTGAGAAGGTGAGAACCATTAAAAGCATAAAGGAAAGTAGGTATGTCATTTTCGTTTTTCTAAGTTATCAAAACCAATTACACACAGGTTATTTCTTGGGAAACTAGCTCTTCCTTCATTTCTTTAGGTGAAAAGTGAGTAGGGTGATCTATATTTCCTTTTCGGACTCTCGGTGTTGGCCTCTGACGCAATGTTGCATTTAACTTTGAGTCCCTGGGGGTTGATTGCAGAGCTGAAGTTAAAAAGGAGACCTCATTTGGTGAGTCGGAGGGGAAGACTCTAGGTTCTTCCACTGAAGAACTGTCTGAAAGGGACCTAACCCTTCCCCTCTTCTCTGATACCACTGGGGAATCAGAGGCTCAGATGCCGTCCTCTTCGGCTGTTGACCTTCGGGGAGGTGAGTATCTTCACTAGACTCACCTGTCTGCTCTTCCTCCTCATTTAGCGTAGCTCCACCCTCTGCCTGTGAATTCTCACAGACTTCAACACTGAGTGGTGAGGCCTCTACAGGCCCCTCCCCTTTTTGCTCCTCACTTCCAATCCAAGCTTTTGGCGGGAAGTTTGAATTTATTGGGTCAACCTCTTCACTTTGTTCACCAACTGCCACCTTTGGTCCTTCTCTTTGTTGGCTTGACTGTGGCTTTACCGTCTTTAATTTGTTGGCAAAAGATTTAGGGCAATCTCTGAAGAGGTGATTTAATTCTCCACAGAGATTACATTTCCTGCCATTTGGACACTCTCCAAAAGTTTGCCCAATTTCTCTGCTCTTCCCACATAACACCTTGGTACAAGCCTCAACCAGGTGCCCATGCTCACCACACTTGCGGCAGAACTTGGGCTGCCCCTGGTAGTGGATGTAACCTCGGTTTTCAAGGTGGCCAGAGTGTCGCCCACCCGCTGCACTGAGCACTCTTCAGCCCTTTTAAATGGTATAACTTTGCACTCCCGCACGCTCCAGCAAGCACCATTCAAGCAACAACTTTGCACTCCAGTAGCTTCGAACATCGGCACAGTCGCAACAAGTAAGGCGACTCTACTCAGAGAAGTCACTCTGCACAGTAAAAAGATTTCTTTTGCACAGACAGAAAGGGCTTCACCCGCAAAGGTAAAGCCTGCCAAAAATAGAAACAACTCATTAGTGCTGCTCTCCACAGAAATCTTTAGTAAAAGGCGAAAGACTTGTACGTTATGAAGAGAAACCAGAGTACGATTATCCGTCACTGCGGGAGCAGGGCATCAGGCTAGTTGGCATAGCCACCTTCCCCATGGTGAGCTTTGCTTGGTTGAGACGCTTGCTCCCCCCCCCCCCCCCCCCCCCTTGCTCCTCGGCTGACCAACTAGGAGCAATCGGGCCCTATTCGATGGCTGCCTTGTCTTTTACTCTGTGCAAAAGACAAGGCAGCAACAAAAACACCACGAGAATCCCGTGTTGAGGCTTTGTTCTGATCGCTCATTCGGTGTCGCGTTTCTTTCAAGCAATTCTCCCGGTTAGCCCACACTCGGCTCGCTCCCATAGCCGTGTTAAAGTCTACTTCGCATTCACTCTCTTTTCTAAGCAAACTCTTGGGATTTTATCTATAAAATGAATTCCTTCACTCAAACTATGTGAAAACTGCTTTGTCCTTAATATTTACCATGTCTAGAAAGATTTAAAAAAAAAAAACAACGTTGTACTTTGCAGTAAAAGAAAGAGCAAATCTAAAGTTTCAGGAATCCGAGAATAAGCTTACTTTCATGAGTTCTTCACGATTTCGGATTTTGCTATAAAATGAATTCCTTCACTCAAACTAAATTAAAACTGCTAAACCGCTAATCTGTTATATGTAAGGCAGATGTCAAATTCACCGAAATAGGATCAAAGGGTATTCGGCCAATCGAGCTGTAGCAGCTTCGGTAAAAGAGTGTAAGTTGAAGAGTTTGTGAATAAAGGTGTGCGCACACATAGTGTGCTGTACGAAAATAGGCAGGGAGCAATGCCGGCTGGGGTATATGTTCTTGTATGTTGTCTGACTGTTTGATTTGAATGTGTGGCTTTGACACGCTTCACTGTGGTTGTTAACTGTGTGGTGTGTCCTGAAATGTTATATGTTTGGGCTGTGTGACATGCTTAATGCTTGTCAGTAGCTACCCACTTATTCATATATAGCAACTGACAACATAAGAAGTCCGGACATACTTTGATAGTAGTTGTAGAAGTATCCTTATTGATAATAGATCACTAATTCATAGTGATAGAACAGTAGATGAACAGGTGCTTGCACATGTCTCACGAAAATAAAATGGGTGTATGATTGCTGACGGCAGAGCAATACTGCCAAACTTATGAGTTCTTGTGGCAAACTTGATTCAGTGTCTTGACGTGTATACGCTGTTTCGCTGACTTGATTGTCACAAGAAACAAAGTGTGTTTGATAAGATCCGACCATTTTATTACGGGAGGATCAGTATGTATGGATTCTGATGTGACTGATAAACCCATTCGTATCTTAAGCATAATCTAATACGTGAGACAAAGCCCTGGCACACGATAAAAAAAAAAAAAGAGAGAGAGCGGTTTTGTGTCCCCACAGTCCATAATGTAGAAAAGAGAGAAAAAAGCCTTTCTGATTTGGTGTGTGTGCTCATAGTGCAGAGTGTAGAGAAAAGAAAGCCGTTTTGGTGTCACGGGTGTTGTGACTTACACACACACACATTTCTAAATTGAGAAAGGAAATTATTTTAGAGGAAGCACTAGAGTTTAGATCCCACATTTGTTGATAGGCATTCATTTATTTCTTCACTTCTGATGAAGTTTCAACAATAAACAACAAACTTTGTATTATGAGAAAGAACCAGACTCATTCTTCAGGAATCCGAAAATAAGCTCTATTTTATGAGTTATGCACGAATTCGGATTCTCCTATAAAACGAATTCATTAACTCAAACCAAGTTAAGACTGCTTTGTCCTTCATATTTATTCATGTCTAATCAAGTTTCAACGATAAACAACGTTGTACTTTGTAGAATGAGAAAGAACTTCTTCAGCAATAAGCATCTCTCGACATATGACGAAATACAGATTTTGCTATAAAATTAATTCCTTCTATCAGCCTGACTTAAAACTGTTTGTCCTCCTTATTTATCCACTTCAAATCAAGTTTCAACAATTAAAAAAAATTTGTAGTTTGAGAAAGAACAACTTAATCTTCAGCAATCAGTATAAAAAGAGGTGCAAATGCCAACCATACATACCTAAAAGGTGGAGCAGAAGTCTTCAGCTGCAAGTAGGTGTGAATGTTCTACCATAATTTGTAAAAAGCGGGTAAGAAAAGGTTCGAATGCCCGACTATATATTAACAAAAGCGGGAGGAGAGGTCTTCGGATGAGAGTGGGTGAGAATTTCCAACCATAATCTATAAAATACGGTGAAAAAAAATATGTGAATGCCTCATAGAACACTAAAAGCGGAAGTGTTCGGCTGCAAGAAGGTGTGAATGTCCGACTATATTTGGTGAAAAGCAGGTGAAGCAAGGTCTGAATGCCCAACCTTACATCATCAAAAGCGAGATCAGAGGTGTTTGGCTGCAAGAAGGCCATAGTTTGCCAAAAGCGGGTAAGGTGCGAATGACCGACTAAATATCAACAAAAGTGGGGGCGGAGGTCTTCGGATGCAAGTGGGTGTGAATATCCCACCATACAAGTATGGTGGAGAGGAAGCTGTGAATGGCCGACCATAGTATAAGGCGGGTGAGAGAAGGTGCGAATGTCAAACCATACATAATCAAAACAGGGAGCGGAGGTGTTCTGCTGTAAGAAGGTGTGAATGTCCAACCATAGTTGGTAAAAAGCGGGTAAGAAAAGGTTAAAATACCCGACTGTACACAATCAATAGCGGGAGTGGAGTTGTTCGGCTACTAAAAGGTGTGAAAGTCCGACCATGGTTTGTAAAAAGCGGGTAAGAAAAGGTGCGAATGCCCGACAATGTATGATGGTGTATAGTCGGGCATTCTCACCCTTTCTCATCAGCTTTTTGCAAATTATGATCTGACGTTCACACCTACTTGCAGTCGAACAGCTCTGCTCCCGCTTTTGATTATGTATGGTTGGATATTCGAACCTTTTCTTAACTGCTTTTTACAAACTTTGGTTGGACGTTCACACCTTCTTGTAGCCGAACACATGCACTCCTGCTTTTGATGATGTATGGTTGGGCATTCGCACCTTTTTTTTACCCATTTTTCAGGTATTATGGGTGGACATTCACACCTTCTTGCAGCTGAACACCTCCTCTCCCACTTATGATCATGTGTGGTTTGATTTTTGAAAATTTTCTTTTATGTTTTCTAGCAATTATTGATGGACATTTAGACCTTCTTGCAGCTGAACACCACCTCTCCCGATTTTGATTACGTATGGACCGGCATTTTTACCTTTTCTAAACACATTTTTCAGCAATTATGGTTGGAGATTCACACCTACTCACAGCCGAACAACTCCGCTACCGCATTTGATGGTGTATAGTCGGGCATTCTCACCCTTTCTCATCAGCTTTTTGCAAATTATGATCTGACATTCACACCTACTTCCAGTCGAACAGCTCTGCTCCCGCTTTTGATTATGTTTGGTTAGATATTCGAACCTTTTCTTAACTGCTTTTTACAAACTTTGGTCGGACGTTCACAATATCTTGCAGCCGAACACCTCCGCTTCCGCTTTTGATGGTGTATATTCGGGCATACGAACCTTTTCTTACCCGCTTTTTACAAACCAAGGTCGGACTTTCACACCTTCTCTTAGCTGAACAACTCCGCTCCCTCTTTTGATTGTGTACAGTCGGGTAATTTAACCTTTTCTTACCCGCTTTTTACCATCTATGGTCGGACATTCACACCTTCTTACAGCGGAACACCTCCGCTCCCTCTTTTGATGATGTATGGTTAGGCATTCGCACCTTTTCTTACCCATTTTTCAGTAATTATGGGTAGACATTCACACCTTCTTGCAGCTGAACACCTCCGCTCCCGCTTTTGATGATGTATAGTCGGGCTTTCGAGCCTTTTCTTACCCGGTTTTTACAAATTATGGTTGGACATTCAGACCCTGCAGCCGAACACCTCCGCTCTCTCTTTTAAACATACATTGTTGGGCATTCGCACCTTGTCTTACCCACTTTTTACAAACTATAGTCAGACATTCACACCTTGCAGCTGAACCTCCGCTCCCTGTTTTGATCATGTATGGTCTGGCAATACTACCTTTTCTTCCCCCGTTTGTGAGTAATTATGGCTGGACATTCACACCTACTTGCAGTCGAACAGCTCTGCTCCCGCTTTTGATTATGTTTGGTTGGATATTCGAACCTTTTCTTAACTGCTTTTTACCAACTATTGTTGGACATTCACACCGTCTTACAGCGGAACACCTCCGCTCCCTCTTTTGATGGTGTATGTTCGGGCACTCGAACCTTTTCTTACCCGCTTTTTACAAACTATGGTGAGACATTCAAACCTTCTTGTAGCCGAACACATCCACTCCTGCTTTTGATGATGGGTATTCAAACCTACTTGTTGCCCGCTTTTCATTAATTATGGGTGGACATACACACCTTGTCGCAGCCAAACACCTCCGATCCCTGTTTTGATCATGTATGATTGGACATTCGCAACTTTTCTCACCCGCTTTTTACTATGGTCGTCCATTCACAGCTTCCTCTCCACCATACTTGTATGGTGGGATATTCACACCCACTTGCATCCGAAGACCTCCGCCCCCACTTTTGTTGATATTTAGTCGGTCATTCGCAGCTTACCCGCTTTTGGCAAACTATGGCCTTCTTGCAGCCAAACACCTCTGATCTCGTTTTTGATGATGTAAGGTTGGGCATTCAGACCTTGCTTCACCTGCTTTTCACCAAATATAGTCGAACAGTCACACCTTCTTGCAGCCGAACACTTCTGCTCTACCTTTTAGTGTTCTATGGGGTATTCACACCTATTTTTTCACCGCATTTTATTGATTATGGTTGGAAATTATCACCCACTCTTATCCGAAGACCTCTCCTCCTGCTTTTGTTAATATATAGTCGGGCATTCAAACCTTTTCTTACCCGCTTTTTACAAATTATGGTCGAACATTCACACCTACTTGCAGCCGAACACCTCCGCCCCCGCTTTTGATGGTGTATAGTCGGGCTTTCGAGCCTTTTCTTCCCCGGTTTTTACAAATTATGGTTGTACATTCAGACCTTGCAGCCGAAAACCTCCGCTCCCTCATTTGGTCATACATTGTCAGGCATTCGCACCTTGTCTTACCCGCTTTTTATAAACTTTAGTCAGACATTCACACCTTGCAGCTGAACCACCTCCGCTCCCTGTTTTGATAATGTATGGTCTGGCAATACTACCTTTTCTTACCGGTTTGTGAATAATTATGGCTGGACATTCACACCTACTTGCATCCAAACACCACTTTTCCCGCTTTTGATGATGTATGGTCCGGCATTCTAGTCTTTTCTAACACATTTTTCAGCAATTATGGTTTGACATTCACACCTACTCACAGCCGAACACTTCCGCTCCCGCATTTGATGGTGTATAGTCGGGCATTCTCACCCTTTCTCATCAGTTTTTTGCAAATTATGATCTGACATTCACACCTACTTGCAGTCGAACAGCTCTGCTCCCGCTTTTGATTATGTTTGGTTGGATATTCGAAACTTTTCTTCACTGCTTTGTACAAACTTTGGTCGGACGTTCACACCTTCTTTTAGCCGAACACATCCACTCCTGCTTTTGATGATGTATGGTTGGGCATTCGCACCTTTTCTTACCCATTTTTTACAAACTATGGTCGGACATTCGCACCTTCTTGCAGCTGAACACCTCCTCCCCCGCTTATGATGATGTGTGGTTTGATATTCGAAAATTTTCTTTCATGTTTTCTAGCAATTATTGATGGACATTCAGACCTTCTTGCAGCTGAACACCTCCGCTCCTGCTTTTGATGATGTATAGTCGGGCTTTCGAGCCTTTTCTTCCCCGGTTTTTACTAAATTATTGTTGGACATTCAGACCTTCTTGCAGCCGAAAACCTCCGCTCCTTCTTTTGATCATACATTGTCGGGCATTCGCACCTTCTCTTACCCGCTTTTTACAAACCAGGGTCGGACTTTCACACCTTTTAGTAGCCGAACAACTCCGCTCCCGCTATTGATTGTGTACAGTCGGGTATTTTCACCTTTTCTTACCCGCTTTTTACCAACTATGGTCAGACATTCACACCTTCTTACAGTGGAACACCTCCGCTCCCTCTTTTGATGGTGTATGTTCGGGCATTTGAACCTTTTCTTACCCGCTTTTTACAAACTGTGGTCGGACATTAAAACCTTCTTGTAGCCGAACACATCCACTCCTGCTTTTGATGATGTATGGTTGCGCATTCGTACCTTTTCTTACCCATTTTGCAGTAATTATGGGTGGACATTCACACCTTTTTGCATTTTAACACCTCCTCTCCCGCTTATGATCATGTGCGGTTTGATATTCGAAAATTCTCTTCCATGTTTTCTAGCAATTATTGATGGACATTCAGACCTTCTTGCAGCTGAACACCTCCGCTCCAGCTGTTGATGGTGTATAGTCGGGCTTTCGAGCCTTTTCTTCCCAGATTTTTACAAAATATGGATGGACATTCAGACCTTGTTTCAGCCGAAAACCTCCGCTCCCTCTTTTGATCATACATTGTCGGGCATTCGCACCTTTTCTTACCCGCTTTTTACAAACCATGGTCGGACTTTCACACCTTTTAGTAGCGGAACAACTCTGCTCCCGCTATTGATTGTGTACAATCGGGTATTTTAACCTTTTCTTACCTGCTTTTTGCCAACTATGGTCGGGCATTCACACCTTCTTACAGCGGAACACCTCCACTCCCTTCTTTGATGGTGTATGTTCGGGCATTCGAACCTTTTCTTACCCGCTTTTTACAAACTATGGTCAGACATTCACACCTTCTTGCAGCCGAACACTTCCGCTCTACCTTTTAGTGTTCTATGGGGTATTCACACCTTTTTTTTCACCGCATTTTATAGATTATGGTTGTAAATTCTCACCCAGTCTTATCCGAAGACCTCTCCTCCTGCTTTGGTTAATATATAGTCGGGCATTCGAACCTTTTCTTACCCGCTTTTTACAAATTATGGTCGAACATTCACACCTACTTGCAGCCGAACACCTCCGCTCCCGCTTTTGATGGTGTATAGTCGGGCTTTCGAGCCTTTTCTTCCCCGGTTTTTACAAATTATGGTTGGACATTCAGACCTTGCAGCCGAAAACCTCCGCTCCCTCTTTTGATCATACATTGTCAGGCATTCGCACCTACTTGCAGCCGAATACTTCCGCTCCACCTTTTAGTGATGTATGGTTGGCATTTGCAACTTTTCTTACCCTTTCTTACCCTACTGATTGCTTAAGATTAAGTTGTTTTTTCTCAAACTACAACATTTTTTTAATTGATGAAACTTGATTTGAAGTGGATAAATAAGGAGGACAAACAGTTTTAAGTCAGGCTGATAGAAGGAATTAATTTTATAGCAAAATCTGTATTTCGTCATATGTCGAGAGATGCTTATTGCTGAAGAAGTTCTTTCTCATTCTACAAAGTACAACGTTGTTTATCGTTGAAACTTGATTAGACATGAATAAATATGAAGGACAAAGCAGTCTTAACTTGGTTAGAGTTAAGGAATTCGTTTTATAGGAGAATCCGAATTCGTGCATAACTCGTAAAATAGAGCTTATTTTCGGATTCCTGAAGAATGAGTCTGGTTCTTTCTCATAATACAAAGTTTGTTGTTTATTGTTGAAACTTCATCAGAAGTGAAGAAATAAATGAATGCCTATCAACAAATGTGGGATCTAAACTCTAGTGCTTCCTCTAAAATAATTTCCTTTCTCAATTCAGAAATGTGTGTGTGTAAGTCACAACACCCGTGACACCAAAACGGCTTTCTTTTCTCTCTTTTCTCTACACTCTGCACTGTGAGCACACACACCAAATCAGAAAGGCTTTTTTCTCTCTTTTCTACATTATGGACTGTGGGGACACAAAACCGCTCTCTCTTTTTTTTTTTGATTGTGTGCCAGGGCGTTGTCTCACGTATTAGATTATGCTTACGATACGAATGGGTTTATCAGTCACATCAGAATCCATACATACTGATCCTCCCGTAATAAAATGGTCGGATCTTATCAAACACACTTTGTTTCTGGTGACAATCAAGTCAGCGAAACAGCGTATACACGTCAAGACACTGAATCAAGTTTGCCACAAGAACTCATAAGTTTGGCAGTATTGCTCTGCCGTCAGCAATCATACACCCATTTTATTTTCGTGAGACATGTGCAGGCACCTGTTCATCTACTGTTCTATCACTATGAATTAGTTTATCTATTATCAATAAGGATACTTCTACAACTACTATCAAAGTATGTCCAGACTTCTTATGTTGTCAGTTGCTATATATGAATAAGTGGGTAGCTACTGACAAGCATTAAGCATGTCACGCAGCCCAAACATATAACATTTCAGGACACACCACACAGTTAACAACCACAGTGAAGCGTGTCAAAGCCCAAACATGTAACATTCAACAGGACACTTACACAACACATTCAAATCAAACAGTCAGACAACATACAAGAACATATACCCCAGCCGGCATTGCTCCCTGCCTATTTTCCTACAGCTCACTATGTGTGCGCACACCTTTATTCACAAACTCTTCAACTTATACTCTTTTACCGAAGCTGCTACAGCTCGATTGGCCGAATACCCTTAGATCCTATTTCGGTGAATTTGACATCTGCCTTACATGTAACAGATTAGCGGTTTAGCAGTTTTAATTTAGTTTGAGTGAAGGAATTCATTTTATAGCAAAATCCGAAATCTTGAAGAACTCATGAAAGTAAGCTTATTCTCGGATTCCTGAAACTTTAGATTTGCTATTTCTTTTACTGCAAAGTACAACGTTGGTTTTTTTGTTTAAATCTTTCAAGACATGGTAAATATGAAGGACAAAGCAGTTTTAACATAGTTTGAGTGAAGGAATTCATTTTATTGATAAAATCCCAAGAGTCTGCTGAGAAAAGAGAGTGAATGCGAAGTAGACTTTAACACGGCTCTGGGAGCGAGCCGAGTGCGGGCTAACCGGGAGAATTGCTTGAAAGAAACGCGACACCGAATGAGCGGTCAGAACAAAGCCTCAATACGGTGTTCCCGTGGTGTTTTTGTTGCTGCCTTGTCTTTTGCACAGAGTAAAAGACAAGGCAGACATCGAATAGGGCCCGATTGTTCCTACTTAGGCAGCCGAGGAGCAAGGGGGGGGGGGGGAGCAAGCATCTCAACCAAGCAAAGCTCACCATGGGGAAGGTGGCTATGCCAACTAGCCTGATGCCCTGCTCCCGCAGTGACGGATAATCGTACTCTGGTTTCTCTTCATAACGTACAAGTCTTTCGCTTTTAATAAAGACTTCTGTGGAGAGCAGCACTAATGAGTTGTTTCTATTTTTGGCAGGCTTTACCTTTGCGGGTGAAGCCCTTTCTGTCTGTGCAAAAGAAATCTTGTTACTGTGCAGAGTGACTTCTCTGAGTAGAGTCGCCTTACTTGTTGCCACTGTGCCGATGTTCGAAGCTGGAGTGCAAAGTTGTTGCTTGAATGGTGCTTGCTGGAGCGTGCGGGAGTGCAAAGTTATACCATTTAAAAGGGCTGAAGAGTGCTCAGTGCAGCAGGTGGGCGGAGGTGCAAAGTGACACTCTGGCCACCTATGGCCATAAAAAGAACAGGGGTGTTAGCGGACAAGTGCGCATTGTGCCAGGAAGGGCCCTCGGACGTGAACCAGTGGACAGTTGTCGCTTCTCAGCCTTTTGGCTAAGATCAAGTGTAGTATCTGTTCTTATCAGTTTAATATCTGATATGTCCTCTATACGAGGACTACATATTAAATGGATTTTTAGCAATAGGAGTTGAAAAAGTAGCTTGCTCCGTTCACTCCAAGCATTGACCCCGTACTGCAGTGCCGCTGGGAACGGTGCGCTCTTCTCTACTCTTGTGAAAAAGCAAACAGCGGTGCAGGATGCAAGTTTCAGGGAGCCCAAGATGAAACTTTCTTTTAGTCTGCTGAGAAAAGAGAGTGAATGCGAAGTAGACTTTAACACGGCTCTGGGAGCGAGCCGAGTGCGGGCTAACCGGGAGAATTGCTTTAAAGAAACGCCATACCAAATGAGCGGTCAGAACAAAGCCTCAATACGGTGTTCCCGTTGTGTTTTTGTTGCTGCCGCTGTTTGCTTTTTCACAAGAGCGCACCTGTTGAGGGGGGGCTTGGGGGGGCCTGGGTGATGGTGGGTCTCAGGCCCGGGCTGCTGCGACTGGTGTGACCGGGTGGTTTGTTTGTTTGTTTTTTGTTGTTGTTTGTTTGTTTTTTGTAGAGGTCCTCCGGAGTGGGGTTGGGTTGAGTGGGGTGGGGCGGGATGGGTACCTTCTGGGGGTACAGTAGCTCCCAGAATATGGTCGCTGCAGGCCCCGAGCCTGGTGGACATCAGGCCCTCCTGTCCTGTGTTGGCTCCCTTTTAAAAAGTACAGAACTTAGAACAGGTCTAGTCCCTGGCTTTCGGCAGAACTGTCTTCTTTACTTTTTTTTTTTTTCCCCTTATCGTGTTCAGCATTATGGCAGCAGAATTGTAGTCTGAATACCTTTGATGCCAAACAGATTTGCTTTGCCAAGGGAAGTTTTATAAATGTAAAGCTCCCCTTGATGCCCATTTATTTATTTCTGTTTACAATAAATGACATGTAATAGAACTGAACCGGACCGGGGGACAAGGAAAGAAGAAGAGGAAAGAAGAGAAAAACAGAACATACATCGCATACAACACAGCTGTGGATATAGATGACCTGAGACGACATGATAATACATCAACTGCTTAGCGACCATGCTACTGGACTAATGAATGTGGTTGTGTGTGTGTGAGAACATGCAACACCCATGGCACAGGACCTACATGATAACCGTGCTTAGTTATGAGTGTATAAGCGTACAGGGCCACAATCCACAGCCCCCCCAAGCAATCAGAAGCAGGCAGAGAGGGCCACAAGACCCAGGCCACCAGCAGCCCCCACAGAGCACAGAACCCAGGAAGCCCACCGCAGGGGCAACCACGCATCCACCCAGAAGACTGCAGAGGAAGCCCCCGGAAAGAGCCCCCATAAGCATAGGGCAGAGGCCCTCCGGGAGCCAGGGGCAACAGCCCACCGACGTCGCCAGGCCCCAGCCGCCCAGACATGGGCCGTGCACTGGATCCGGGCCCCAGGAGCCCGAGCGCCCCCAAACCCCCCGGCAGAGGCCCCACCCAATACCCAGGAGGGCCAAGCGCCCCAGACAGCCACACAGTGGGTCAGCGCCTGCCCCAGCACCCCTGGCCAAGTGCCCTGGGAGTCAAGACGTGCCCACAGGTGGGTGAAGTCGTGAGCAGCGGAGAGAGGCCACGCCGCCCCCCCCATCGGGAGAAGCACAGGCAGGCCAGGCGACAGCAAGTCCAAGATCCAGGCCCAATCATTACCACACACACTTTCATGTCCCATACATCCACACGTCCTCCCTCCCTCGACTCCGCTGGGGTGTAGTGCAGCGGGCACACCAGGGGGCCAGCAGCCCCCCAGCCACCACAGACCCCAAACCAGCAGAACAATTAATTAATCCTCCTGGCCCCTCCCGCCCCGAGCAGCAACCAGGAAGCAGGGGTGTGCGAAGAAGACCCCTCCCCTCACCCTTCTGGCTCTTCAATATTTTCTAATAGTGAGCAATTAAAATTGAGGGGCAGCCAAACTTGTAGAACTGGGAGCGTGGCCCTCTGGGCAGTCTACATACCCAAAGAGCCCCGCCCACCAGATGCCACTCAGTGTAACCACCCCCCAAGACCTAATGTGTGTGTGTGAGTGTGTTTGATAAGTAGTAATGTCTAAGGTGTAATTAAAACAGGGGTGGGAACTGCAGAGTGCAACTACTGCAGAGTCCACTACACCCCACCGAACACACACGCCCCCAAAACCCTTCATGTGTGAGTGTGTGCTGTGTACAGGAGCCAGAAGGGAGAGGGGTATGGGGATATACACTGGGGGCAGCCAGGGACTGGCTGCAATAGGCATCCCCGCTACCAGGAAGCCAACACAGGACAGGAGGGCCTGATGTCCACCAGGCTCGGGGCCTGCAGCGACCATATTCTGTGAGCTACTGTACCCCCAGAAGGTACCCATCCCGCCCCACCCCACTCAACCCAACCCCACTCCGGAGGACCTCTACAAAAAACAAACAAACAACAACAAAAAACAAACAAACAAACCACCCGGTCACACCAGTCGCAGCAGCCCGGGCCTGAGACCCACCATCACCCAGGCCCCCCCAGGCCCCCCCTCAACAGGTGCGCTCTTGTGAAAAAGCAAACAACGGCAGCAACAAAAACACAACGGGAACACCGTATTGAGGCTTTGTTCTGACCGCTCATTTGGTATGGCGTTTCTTTCAAGCAATTCTCCCGGTTAGCCCGCACTCGGCTCGCTCCCAGAGCCGTGTCTACTTCGCATTCACTCTCTTTTCTCAGCAGACTAAAAGAAAGTTTCATCTTGGGCTCCCTGAAACTTGCATCCTGCACCGCTGTTTGCTTTTTCACAAGAGTAGAGAAGAGCGCACCGTTCCCAGCGGCACTGCAGTACGGGGTCAATGCTTGGAGTGAACGGAGCAAGCTACTTTTTCAACTCCTATTGCTAAAAATCCATTTAATATGTAGTCCTCGTATAGAGGACATATCAGATATTAAACTGATAAGAACAGATACTACACTTGATCTTAGCCAAAAGGCCGAGAAGCGACAACTGTCCACTGGTTCACGTCCGAGGGCCCTTCCTGGCACAATGCGCACTTGTCCGCTAACACCCCTGTTCTTTTTATGGCCATAGGTGGCCAGAGTGTCACTTTGTACCTCCGCCCACCTGCTGCACTGAGCACTCTTCAGCCCTTTTAAATGGTATAACTTTGCACTCCCGCACGCTCCAGCAAGCACCATTCAAGCAACAACTTTGCACTCCAGCTTCGAACATCGGCACAGTCGCAACAAGTAAGGCGACTCTACTCAGAGAAGTCACTCTGCACAGTAACAAGATTTCTTTTGCACAGACAGAAAGGGCTTCACCCGCAAAGGTAAAGCCTGCCAAAAATAGAAACAACTCATTAGTGCTGCTCTCCACAGAAGTCTTTAGTAAAAGGCGAAAGACTTGTACGTTATGAAGAGAAACCAGAGTACGATTATCCGTCACTGCGGGAGCAGGGCATCAGGCTAGTTGGCATAGCCACCTGCCCCATGGTGAGCTTTGCTTGGTTGAGACGCTTGCTCCCCCCCCCACCCCCACCCCCCACCCCCCCTTGCTCCTCGGCTGACCAAGTAGGAACAATCGGGCCCTATTCGATGGCTGCCTTGTCTTTTACTCTGTGCAAAAGACAAGGCAGCAACAAAAACACCACGGGATAACCGTATTGAGGCTTTTTTCTGACCGCGCATTCGGTGTCGCGTTTCTTTCAAGCAATTCTCCCGGTTAGCCCGCACTCGGCTCGCTCCCAGAGCCGTGTTAAAGTCTACTTCGCATTCACTCTCTTTTCTCAGCAGACTCTTGGGATTTTATCAATAAAATGAATTCCTTCACTCAAACTATGTTAAAACTGCTTTGTCCTTCATATTTACCATGTCTTGAAAGATTTAAACAAAAAAAAACAACGTTGTACTTTGCAGTAAAAGAAATAGCAAATCTAAAGTTTCAGGAATCCGAGAATAAGCTTACTTTCATGAGTTCTTCACGATTTCGGATTTTGCTATAAAATGAATTCCTTCACTCAAACTAAATTAAAACTGCTAAACCGCTAATCTGTTACATGTAAGGCAGATGTCAAATTCACCGAATTAGGATTATTCGGTATTCGGCCAATCGAGCTGTAGCAGCTTCGGTAAAAGAGTATAAGTTGAAGAGTTTGTGAATAAAGGTGTGCGCACACATAGTGAGCTGTAGGAAAATAGGCAGGGAGCAATGCCGGCTGGGGTATATGTTCTTGTATGTTGTCTGACTGTTTGATTTGAATGTGTTGTGTAAGTGTCCTGTTGAATGTTACATGTTTGGGCTTTGACACGCTTCACTGTGGTTGTTAACTGTGTGGTGTGTCCTGAAATGTTATATGTTTGGGCTGCGTGACATGCTTAATGCTTGTCAGTAGCTACCCACTTATTCATATATAGCAACTGACAACGTAAGAAGTCCGGACATACTTTGATAGAGTAGTTGTAGAAGTATCCTTATTGATAATAGATAAACTAATTCATAGTGATAGAACAGTAGATGAACAGGTGCCTGCACATGTCTCACGAAAATAAAATGGATGTATGATTGCTGACGGCAGAGCAATACTGCCAAACTTATGAGTTCTTGTGGCAAACTTGATTCAGTGTCTTGACGTGTATACGCTGTTTCGCTGACTTGATTGTCACAAGAAACAAAGTGTGTTTGATAAGATCCGACCATTTTATTACGGGAGGATCAGTATGTATGGATTCTGATGTGACTGATAAACCCATTCGTATCTTAAGCACAATCTAATACGTGAGACAACGCCCTGGCACACGATAAAAAAAAAAAAAGAGAGAGAGCGGTTTTGTGTCCCCACAGTCCATAATGTAGAAAAGAGAGAAAAAAGCCTTTCTGATTTGGTGTGTGTGCTCATAGTGCAGAGTGTAGAGAAAAGAAAGCCGTTTTGGTGTCACGGGTGTTGTGACTTACACACACACATTTCTGAATTGAGAAAGGAAATTATTTTAGAGGAAGCACTAGAGTTTAGATCCCACATTTGTTGATAGGCATTCATTTATTTCTTCACTTCTGATGAAGTTTCAACAATAAACAACAAACTTTGTATTATAAGAAAGAACCAGACTGATTCTTCAGGAATCCGAAAATAAGCTCTATTTTACGAGTAATGCACGAATTCGGATTCTCCTATAAAACGAATTCCTTAACTCTAACCAAGTTAAGACTGCTTTGTCCTTCATATTTATTCATGTCTAATCAAGTTTCAACGATAAACAACGTTGTACTTTGTAGAATGAGAAAGAACTTCTTCAGCAATAAGCATCTCTCGACATATGACGAAATACAGATTTTGCTATAAAATTAATTCCTTCTATCAGCCTGACTTAAAACTGTTTGTCCTCCTTATTTATCCACTTCAAATCAAGTTTCAACAATTAAAAAAATGTTGTAGTTTGAGAAAAAACAACTTAATCTTAAGCAATCAGTAGGGTAAGAAAGGGTAAGAAAAGGTGCAAATGCCAACCATACATCACTAAAAGGTGGAGCGGAAGTATTCGGCTGCAAGTAGGTGCGAATGCCTGACAATGTATGATCAAAAGAGGGAGCGGAGGTTTTCGGATGCAAGGTCTGAATGTCCAACCATAATTTGTAAAAACCGGGGAAGAAAAGGTTCGAATGCCCGACTATATATTAACCAAAGCAGGAGGAGAGGTCTTCGGATAAGAGTGGGTGAGAATTTACAACCATAATCTATAAAATGCGGTGAAAAAAAAGGTGTCAATACCCCATAGAACACTAAAAGGTAGAGCGGAAGTGTTCGGCTGCAAGAAGGTGTGAATGTCTGACCATAGTTTGTAAAAAGCGGGTAAGAAAAGGTTCGAATGCCCGAACATACACCATCAAAGGAGGGAGCGGAGGTGTTCCGCTGTAAGAAGGTGTGAATGTCCGACCATAGTTGGTAAAAAGCAGGTAAGAAAAGGTTAAAATACCCTATTGTACACAATCAATAGCGGGAGCAGAGTTGTTCCGCTACTAAAAGGTGTGAAAGTCCGACCATGAATTGTAAAAAGCGGGTAAGAAAAGGTGCGAATGCCCGACAATGTATGATCAACAGCTGGAGCGGAGGTGTTCAGCTGCAAGAAGGTCTGAATGTCCATCAATAATTGCTAGAAAACATGGAAGAGAATTTTCGAATATCAAACCGCACATGATCATAAGCGGCAGAGGAGGTGTTCAAATGCAAGAAGGTGTGAATGTCCACCCATAATTACTGCAAAATGGGTAAGAAAAGGTACGAATGCCCAACCATACATGATCCTAACAGGGAGCGGAGGTGTTTGGCTGCGACAAGGTGTGTATGTCCACCCATAATTAATGAAAAGCGGGCAACAAGTAGGTTTGAATACCCATCATCAAAAGCAGGAGTGGATGTGTTCGGCTACAAGAAGGTGTGAATGTCCAACCATAATTGGCAAAAAGCAGGTAAGAAAAGGTTAAAATACCCTATTGTACACAATCAATAGCGGGAGCAGAGTTGTTCCGCTACTAAAAGGTGTGAAAGTCCGACCATGAATTGTAAAAAGCGGGTAAGAAAAGGTGCGAATGCCCGACAATGTATGATCAAAAGAGGGAGCGGAGGTTTTTCGCTGAAAGAAGGTCTGAATGTCCATCCATAATTTGTAAAAATTGGGGAAGAAAAGGCTCGAAAGCCCGACTATACACCATCAAAAGTGGGAGCGGAGGTGTTCAGCTGCAAGAAGGTCTGAATGTCCATCAATAATTGCTAGAAAACATGGAAGAGAATTTTCGAATATCAAACCGCACATGATCATAAGCGGGAGAGGAGGTGTTAAAATGCAAAAAGGTGTGAATGTCCACCCATAATTACTGCAAAATGGGTAAGAAAAGGTACGAATGCCCAACCATACATCATGAAAAGCAGGAGTGGATGTGTTCGGCTACAAGAAGGTTTTAATGTCCGACCATAGTTTGTAAAAAGCAGGTAAGAAAAGGTTCGAATGCCCGAACATACACCATCAAAAGAGGGAGCGGAGGTGTTCCACTGTAAGAAGGTGTGAATGTCTGACCATAGTTGGTAAAAAGCGGTTAAGAAAAGGTGAAAATACCCGACTGTACACAATCAATAGCGGGAGCGGAGTTGTTCGGCTACTAAAAGGTGTGAAAGTCCGACCCTGGTTTGTAAAAAGCGGGTAAGAGAAGGTGCGAATGCCCGACAATGTATGATCAAAAGAGGGAGCGGAGGTTTTCGGCTGCAAGAAGGTCTGAATGTCCAACAATAATTTTGTAAAAACCGGGGAAGAAAAGGCTCGAAAGCCCGACTATACATCATCAAAAGCGGGAGCGGAGGTGTTCAGCTGCAAGAAGGTCTGAATGTCCATCAATAATTGCTAGAAAACATGAAAGAAAATTTTCGAATATCAAACCACACATCATCATAAGCGGGAGAGGAGGTGTTCAGCTGCAAGAAGGTGTGAATGTCCGACCATAGTTTGTAAAAAATGGGAAAGAAAAGGTGCGAATGCTCAACCATACATCATCAAAAGCAGGAGTGGATGTGTTCGGCTAAAAGAAGGTTTGAATGTCCGACCATAGTTCGTAAAATGCGGGTAAGAAAAGGTTCGAATGCCCGAACATACACCATCAAAAGAGGGAGCGGAGGTGTTCCGCTGTAAGACGGTGTGAATGTCCAACAATAGTTGGTAAAAAGCGGGTAAGAAAAGGTTAAATTACCCGACTGTACACAATCAAAAGAGGGAGCGGAGTTGTTCAGCTAAGAGGTGTGAAAGTCCGACCTTGGTTTGTAAAAAGCGGGTAAGAACAGGTTCGAATATCCAACCAAACATAATCAAAAGCGGGAGCAGAGCTGTTCGACTGCAAGTAGGTGTGAATGTCCAGCCATAATTACTCACAAACGGGGGAAGAAAAGGTAGTATTGCCAGACCATACATGATCAAAACAGGGAGCGGAGGTTCAGCTTCAAGGTGTGAATGTCTGACTATAGTTTGTAAAAAGCGGGTAAGACAAGGTGCGAATGCCCAACAATGTATGATCAAAAGAGAGAGCGGAGGTGTTCGGCTGCAAGGTCTGAATGTCCAACCATAATTTGTAAAAACCGGGTAAGAAAAGGCTCGAAAGCCCGACTATACATCATCAAAAGCGGGAGCGGAGGTGTTCAGCTGCAAGAAGGTCTGAATGTCCATCAATAATTGCTAGAAAACATGAAAGAAAATTTTCGAATATCAAACCACACATCATCATAAGCGGGAGAGGAGGTGTTCAGCTGCAAGAAGGTGTGAATGTCCGACCATAGTTTGTAAAAAATGGGAAAGAAAAGGTGCGAATGCTCAACCATACATCATCAAAAGCAGGAGTGGATGTGTTCGGCTAAAAGAAGGTTTGAATGTCCGACCATAGTTCGTAAAATGCGGGTAAGAAAAGGTTCGAATGCCCGAACATACACCATCAAAAGAGGGAGCGGAGGTGTTCCGCTGTAAGACGGTGTGAATGTCCAACAATAGTTGGTAAAAAGCGGGTAAGAAAAGGTTAAATTACCCGACTGTACACAATCAAAAGAGGGAGCGGAGTTGTTCAGCTAAGAGGTGTGAAAGTCCGACCTTGGTTTGTAAAAAGCGGGTAAGAAAAGGTTCGTATGCCCGAATATACACTATCAAAAGCGGAAGCGGAGGTGTTCGGCTGCAAGATATTGTGAACGTCCGACCAAAGTTTTTAAAAAGCAGTTAAGAAAAGGTTCGAATATCTAACCAAACATAAGAATGAGTCTTTTCCGCTGTAGAAATCCCGACTATAGACCATCAAATGCGGGAGCGGAGGTGTTCGGCTCTGAGTAGGTGTGAATGTCTGAATATAATTGCTGAAGAATGTGTTAGAAAAGGTAAAAATGCTGGACCATACATCATCAAAAGCGGTAGAGGTGGTGTTCGGCTGCAAAAAGGTGTGACTGTTCGACTAAAGTTTGTAAAAAGTGGGTAAGACAAGGTGCGAATGCCTGACAATGTATGATCAAAAGCGGGAGCGGAGGTGTTCAGCTGCAAGAAGGTCTACATGTCCATCAATAATTGCTAGAAAACATGAAAGAAACTTTTCGAAAATCAAACCGCACATGATCATAAGTGGGATAGGAGGTGTTCAGCTGCAAGGTGTGAATGTCCACCCATAATTCCTGAAAAATGGGCAAAAAAAAGGTGTGAATGCCCAACCATACATCATCAAAAGCAGGAGTGGAAGTGTTCGGCTACAAGAAGGTGTGAACGTCCAACCAAAATATGTAAAAAGAAGTTAAGAAAAGGTTCGAATATCCAACCAAACATAATCAAAAGCGGGAGCAGAGCTGTTCGACTGCAAGTAGGTGTGAATGTCAGATCATAATTTGCAAAAAGCTGATGAGAAAGGGTGAGAATGCCCGACTATACATCATCAAATGCGGGAGCGGAGTTGTTCGGCTGTGAGTAGGTGTGAATGTCCAGCCATAATTACTCACAAACGGGTAAGAAAAGGTAGTATTGCCAGTCCATATATGATCAAAACAGGGACCGCAGTGGTTCAGCTGCAAGAAGGATTTGAAGAGGTTTTCGGATGCAAGTGGGTGTGAATATCCCACCATACAAGTATGGTGGAGAGGAAGCTGTGAATAGCCGACCATAGTTTGGAAAAAGCGGGTAAGAAAAAAGGTTTGAATGCCCGAACATACACCATCAAAAGAGGGAGCGGAGGTGTTCCGCTGTACGAAGGTGTGAATGTCCGACCATACTTGGTAAAAAGCGGGTAAGAAAAGGTTAAAATACCCGGCTGTACACAATCAATAGCGGGAGCGGATGTGTTCGGCTACAAGAAGGTGTGACAGTCCGACCATGGTTTTTAAAAAGCGGGTAAGAAAAGGTGCGAATGTCCGACAATGTATGATCAAAAGAGAGAGCGGAGATTTTCGGATACACGAAGGTTTGAATGTCCTACCATAGTTTGTAAATAGCGGGTAAGAAAAGGTTCGAATGCCCGACTATACAACATAAAAAGCGGGAGCGGAGGTGTTCCGCTGTAAGACGGTGTGAATGTCAAACCATAGTTTGTAAAAAGCGGGTAAGAAAAGGTTAAAATACCCGACTGTACACAATCAATAGCGGGAGCGGAGTTGTTCGGCTACAAGAAGGTGTGAAAGTCCGACCATGGTTTGTAAAAAGCAGTTAAGAAAAGGTTCGAATATCCAACCAAACATAATCAAAAGCGGGAGCAGAGCTGTTCGACTGCAAGTAGGTGTGAATGTCCAGCCATAATTACTCACAAACGGGGGAAGAAAAGGTAGTATTGCCAGACCACACATGATCAAAACAGGGAGCGGAGGTTCAGCTTCAAGGTGTGAATGTCTGACTATAGTTTGTAAAAAGCGGGTAAGACAAGGTGCGAATGCCCAACAATGTATGATCAAAAGAGAGAGCGGAGGTGTTCGGCTGCAAGGTCTGAATGTCCAACCAT
The DNA here is from genome assembly GCF_036924035.1 of Leuresthes tenuis. NCBI lineage: Eukaryota > Metazoa > Chordata > Actinopteri > Atheriniformes > Atherinopsidae > Leuresthes > Leuresthes tenuis. The sequence goes on along the minus strand of NW_027325445.1, from coordinate 139,022 downwards.
AATTTGTAAAAACCGGGTAAGAAAAGGCTCGAAAGCCCGACTATACATCATCAAAAGCGGGAGCGGAGGTGTTCAGCTGCAAGAAGGTGTGAATGTTCGACTAAAGTTTGTAAAAAGCTGGTAAGACAAGGAGCGATGTCCCGACATTTGTATGATCAAAAGCGGGAGCGGAGGTGTCCAGCTGTGAGTAGGTGTGAATGTCCGACCATAATTGCTGAAAAATGTGTTAGAAAAGGTAAGAATACTGGACCATACATCATCAAAAGCGGGAGAGGTGGTGTTCGGCTGCAAGAAGGTGTGAAAGTCCGACAATGGTTTGTAAAAAGCGGGTAAAAAAAGGTTCGAATGCCCGAATATACATCATCAAAAGCGGAAGCGGAGGTTTTCGGATGCAAGAAGGTGTGAACGTCTGACCAAAGTTTGTAAAAAGCAGTGAAAACCGAGAAAAAGCTTTTCGTGAGTTCTGCATGATTTGGGATTTTGCTTATAAAATGCATTACTTCACTCAAACTATGTTAAAACTGATTTGTCCTTCATATTTACCATGTCTAGAAATATTTAAACAAAAAAACAACGTTGTACTTTGCAGTAAAAGAAAGAGCAAATCTAAAGTTTCAGGAATCCGAGTATAAGCCTGCTTTCATGAGTTCTGCACGATTTCGGATTTTGCTATAAAATGAATTGCTTTGCTCAAACCAAGTTAAAACTGCTTTGTCCTTCCATATTCATCAATGTCTAGATCGACTTCAACAAAGAAAAACATTGGACTTTGCAGTAGAAGAAGTTGAAATCCATCTACACATTGATAAATATGAAGGACAAAGCAGTTCCCACTTGCCCATAAGAAAATAAGCTTATTCTCGGATTCCTGATCCTTCAGTGTTGCTCTTTCTTCTACTGCAAAATACAATGTTGTTCTTTGTTGAAGTCGATCTAGACATTGATAAATATGAAGGAAAAAGCAGTTTTAACTTGGTTTGAGTGAATGAATTCATTTTATACATAAAATCCGAAATCGTGCAGAACTCATGAAAATAAGCTTATTCTCGGATTCCTAAAACTTTTGATTGGCTCTTTCTTTTACTGCAAAGTACAACGTTGTTTTTTTGTTTAAATCTATCGAGACATTGATAAATATGAAGGTAAAAGCCGTTTTTACATAGTTTGAGTGAAGGAATTGATTTTATAGATAAAATCCCAAATCATGCAGAACTCCTCAAAAGGGGCGTATGGCTTAATCACAAGTGTGGTTCTTTCTCATTCAGGGTAGTATGAGGAAGTTTATGCTTGAAATATATGTAGAAATGGGTACATATGAAGGACAAAGCAGTGTTAACTTAGTTTGAGTGAAGGAATTCATTTTATACATAAAATCCCAAATCATGCAGAACGTATGAAAAGAAGCTTATTCTCGGATTCCTGATCCTTCAGTTTTGCTCTTTCTTCTATTGCAAAATACAATGTTGTTCTTTGTTGAAGTCGATGTAAACATTGATAAATATGAAGGAAAAAGCAGTTTTAACTTGGTTTGAGTGAATGAATTCATTTTATACATAAAATCCGAAATCGTGCAGAACTCATGAAAATAAGCTTATTCTCGGATTCCTAAAACTTTTGATTTGCTCTTTCTTTTATTGCAAAGTACAACGTTGTTTTTTGTTTAAATCTATCGAGACATTGATAAATATGAAGGTAAAAGCCGTTTTAACATAGTTTGAGTGAAGGAATTGATTTTATAGATAAAATCCCAAATCATGCAGAACTCCTCAAAAGGGGCGTATGGCTTAATCACAAGTGTGGTTCTTTCTCATTCAGGGTAGTATGAGGAAGTTTATGCTTGAAATATATGTAGAAATGGGTACATATGAAGGACAAAGCAGTGTTAACTTAGTTTGAGTGAAGGAATTCATTTTATACATAAAATCCGAAATCGTGCAGAACTCATGAAAAGAAGCTTATTCTCGGATTCCTGATCCTTCAGTTTTGCTCTTTCTTTTACTGCAAAGTACAACGTTGTTTTTTGTTGAAATCTATCTAGACATTGATAAATACCAGCCGAAACTCTGCTGCCGCTTTTGATAATTTATGGTTGGGCATTCTTACCTTTTCTTACCCGCTTTTTACAAATTATGATCTTACATTCACACCTACTTGCAGTCGAACACCTTCTCATCCACTTATGATCATGTGCGGTTGGGCTTTCGCACCTTTTCTTACCCATTTTTCAGTAATTATGGGTGGACATTCAGACCTTCTTGCAGCCGAAAACCTCCGCTCCTCTTTTGATCATACATTGTCGGGCATTCACACCTTGTCTTACCCGCTTTTTACAAACTTTAGTCGGACATTCAAACCTTCTTGCAGCTGAACAACCTCCGCTCCCTGTTTTGATCATATATGGTCTGGCAATAGTACCTTTTCTTACCCGTTTGTGAGTAATTATGGCTGGACATTCACACCTACTTGCAGCCGAACACAACCTCTCCCGCTTTTGATGATATATGGTCCGGCATTCTTACCTTTTCTAACACATTTTTCAGCAATTATGGTCGGACATTCACACCTACTCACAGACGAACACCTCCGCTCCCAAATTTGATAGTGTATAGTCGGGCATTCTCACCCTTTCTCAACAGCTTTTTGCAAATTATGATCTGATATTCACACCTACTTGCAGTCGAACAGCTCTGCTCCCGCTTTTGATTATGTTTGGTTGGATATTCGAACATTTTCTTAACTGCTTTTTACAAACTTTGGTCGGACGTTCACACCGTCTTGCAGCCGAACACCTCCGCTTCCGCTTTTGATGGTATATAGTCGGGCATTCGAGCCTTTTCTTACCCGCCTATTACTTACTATGGTTGGACATTCAAACCTTCTTGTAGCCGAACACATCCGCTCCTGCTTTTGATGATGTATGATTTGGCATTCGCACCTTTTCTTACCCATTTTTCAGTAATTTTTGGTTGGACATTCAGACCTTCTTGCACCTGAACACCTCTGCTCCCGCTTTTGATGGTGTATAGTCGGGCTTTCGAGCCTTTTCTTCCCCGATTTTTACAAATTGTGGTTGGACATTCAGTCCTTGCAGCCGAAAACCTCCGCTCCCTCTTTTGATCATACATTGTCGGGCATTCGCCCCTTGTCTTACACGGTTTTTACAAACTTTAGTCAGACATTCACACATTGCAGCTGAACCACCTCCATTCCCTGTTTTGATCATGTGTGGTCTGGAAATACTACCTTTTCTTCCCCTGTTTGTGAGTAATTATGGCTGGACATTCACACCTACTTGCAGCCGAAAAACCACCTCTCCCGCTTTTGATGATGTATTGTCCGGCAATCTAGTCTTTTCTATCACATTTTTCAGCAATTATGATCTGACATTCACACCTACTTGCAGTCGAACAGCTCTGCTCCCGCTTTTGATTATGTTCGGTTGGATATTCAAACCTTTTCTTAACTGCTTTTTACAAACTTTGGTCGGACGTTCACACCTTCTTGCAGCCGAACACCTCCGCTTCCGCTTTTGATGGTATATATTCGGGTATTCGAACCTTCTCTCACCCGCTTTTTACAAACCATGGTTGGACTTTCATACCTTCTTGTAGCTGAACAACTCCGCTCCCTCTTTTGATTGTGTACAGTCGGGTATTTTAACCTTTTCTTACCCGCTTTTTACCAACTATGATCGGAAATTCACACCGTCTTACAGCGGAACACCTCCGCTACCTCTTTTGATGGTGTATGTTCGGGCATTCGAACCTTTTCTTACCCACTTTTTAAAACCAGGGTCGGACTTTCACACCTTTTAGTAGCCGAACAACTCCGCTCCCGCTATTGATTGTGTACAGTCAGGTATTTTAACCTTTTCTTACCCGCTTTTTACCAACTATGGTCGGACATTCACACCTTCTTACAGCGGAACACCTCCGCTCCCTCTTTTGATGGTGTATGTTTGGGCATTCGAACCTTTTCTTACCCGCTTTTTACAAACTATGGTCGGACATTCAAACCTTCTTGTAGCCGAACACATCCACTCGTGCATTTGATGATGTATGGTTGGGAATTCGCACCTTTTCTTACCCATTTTTCAGTAATTATGGGTGGACATTCACACCTTCTTGCAGCTGAACACCTCCTCTCCCGCTAATTATCATGTGCGGTTTGATATTTGAAAATTCTCTTTCATGTTTTCTAGCAATTATTGATGGACATTCAGACCTTCTTGCAGCTGAACACCTCCGCTCCAGCTTTTGATGGTGTATAGTCGGGCTTTCGAGCCTTTTCTTCCCCGGTTTTTACAAATTATGGTTGGACATTCAGACCTTCTTTCAGCCGAAAACCTCCGCTCCCTCTTTTGATCATACATTGTCGGGCATTCGCACCTTTTCTTACCCGTTTTTTACAAACTTTAGTCGGACATTAACACCTTCTTGCAGCTTAACCACCTCCGCTCCCTGCTTTGATCATGTATGGTCTGGCAATACTACCTTTTCTTACCCATTTGTGAGTAATTATGGCTGGACATTCACACCTACTTGCAGCCGAACACCATCTCTCCCGCTTTTGATGATGTATGGACCGGCATTCTTACCTTTTCTAACACATTTTTCAGCAATTATGGTTGGAGATTCACACCTACTCACAGCCGAACACCTCCTCTCCCGCATTTGATGGTGTATATTCGGGCATACGAACGTGTTCTTACCCGCTTTTTACAAACCATGGTCGGACTTTCACACCTTCTTGTAGCTGAACAACTCCGCTCCCTCTTTTGATTGTGTACAGTCGGGCATACAAACCTGTTCTTACCCGCTTTTTACAAACTATGGTCGGACATTCAAACCTTCTTGTAGCCGAACACATCCACTCCTGCTTTTGATGATGTATGGTTGGGCATTCGCACCTTTTCTTACCCATTTTTCAGTAATTATGGGTGGATATTCACACCTTCTTGCAGCGGAACACCTCCTCTCCCGCTTATGATTATGTGCGGTTTGATATTCGAAAATTTTCTTTCATGTTTTATAGCAATTATTGATGGACATTCATACCTTCTTGAAGCCAAACACATCCACTCCTGCTTTTGATGATGTATGGTTGGGCATTCGAACCTACTTGTTGCCCGTTTTTAATTAATTATGGTTGGACATTCACACCTTGTCGCAGCCAAACACCTCCGCTCCCTGTTTTGATCATGTATGTTTTGACATTCGCACCTTTTCTCACCTGCTTTTTACTATTGTCGGCCAATCACAGCTTCCTCTCCACCATACTTGTATGGTAGGAAATTCTCACCCACTCTCATCCGAAGACCTCTCCTCCCGCTTTTGTTAATATTTAGTCGGGCATTCGAACCTTTTCTTACCCACTTTTTACAAATTATGGTAGAACATTCACACCTACTTGCAGCTGAATACTTCCGCTCCACCTTTTAGTGATGTATGGTTGGCATTTGCACCTTTTGTTACCCTCTTTTTATACTGATTGCTGAAGATTAAGTTGTTCTTTCTCAAACTACAATTTTTTTTAATTGTTGAAACTTGATTTGAAGTGGATAAATAAGGAGGACAAACAGTTTTAAGTCACGCTGATAGAAGAAATTAATTTTATAGCAAAATCTGTATTTCGTCATATGTCGAGAGATGCTTATTGCTGAAGAAGTTCTTTCTCATTCTACAAAGTACAACGTTGTTTATCGTTGAAACTTGATTAGACATGAATAAATATGAAGGACAAAGCAGTCTTAACTTGGTTTGAGTTAATTAATTCGTTTTATAGGAGAATCTGAATTCGTGCTTATTTTCGGATTCCTGAAGAATGAGTCTGGTTCTTTCTCATAATACAAAGTTTGTTGTTTATTGTTGAAACTTCATCAGAAGTGAAGAAATAAATGAATGCCTATCAACAAATGTGGGATCTAAACTCTACTGCTTCCTCTAAAATAATTTCTTTTCTCAATTCAGAAATGTGTGTGTGTAAGTCACAATACCCGTGACACCAAAACGGCTTTCTTTTCTCTCTTTTCTCTACACTCTGCACTATGAGCACACACACCAAATCAGAAAGGCTTTTTTCTCTCTTTTCTACATTATGGACTGTGGGGACACAAAACCGCTCTCTCTCTTTTTTTTTTTTTATCGTGTGCCAGGGCGTTGTCTCACGTATTAGATTATGCTTAAGATACGAATGGGTTTATCAGTCACATCAGAATCCATACATACTGATCCTCCCGTAATAAAATGGTCGGATCTTATCAAACACACTTTGTTTCTTGTGACAATCAAGTCAGCGAAACAGCGTATACACGTCAAGACACTGAATCAAGTTTGCCACAAGAACTCATAAGTTTGGCAGTATTGCTCTGCTGTCAGCAATCATACACCCATTTTATTTTCGTGAGACGTGCAGGCACCTGTTCATCTACTGTTCTATCACTATGAATTAGTTTATCTATTATCATTAAGGATACTTCTACAACTACTATCAAAGTATGTCCAGACTTCTTATGTTGTCAGTTGCTATATATGAATAAGTGGGTAGCTACTGACAAGCATTAAGCATGTCACACAGCCCAAACATATAACATTTCAGGACACACCACGCAGTTAACAACCACAGTGAAGCGTGTCAAAGCCCAAACATGTAACATTCAACAGGACACTTACACAACACATTCAAATCAAACAGTCAGACAACATACAAGAACATATACCCCAGCCGGCATTGCTCCCTGCCTATTTTCCTACAGCTCACTATGTGTGCGCACACCTTTATTCACAAACTCTTCAACTTATACTCTTTTACCGAAGCTGCTACAGCTCGATTGGCCGAATACCCTTAGATCCTATTTCGGTGAATTTGACATCTGCCTTACATGTAACAGATTAGCGGTTTAGCAGTTTTAATTTAGTTTGAGTGAAGGAATTAATTTTATAGCAAAATCCGAAATCGTGAAGCACTCATGAAAGTAAGCTTATTCTTGGATTCCTGAAACTTTAGATTTGCTCTTTCTTTTACTGCAAAGTACAACGTTGTTTTTTTTGTTTAAATCTTTCTAGACATGGTAAATATGAACGACAAAGCAGTTTTAACATAGTTTGAGTGAAGGAATTCATTTTATAGATAAAATCCCAAGAGTCTGCAGAGAAAAGAGAGTGAATGCGAAGTAGACTTTAACACGGCTATGGGAGCGAGCCGAGTGTCGGCTAACCGGGAGAATTGCTTGAAAGAAACGCGACACCGAATGAGTGGTCAGAACAAAGCCTCAATACGGGATTCTCGTGGTGTTTTTATTGCTGCCTTGTCTTTTGCATAGAGTAAAAGACAAGGCAGCCATCGAATAGGGCCCGATTGTTCCTACTTGGTCAGCCGAGGAGCAAGGGGGGGGGGGGGCAAGCGTCTCAACCAAGCAAAGCTCACCATGGGGAAGGTGGCTATGCCAACTAGCCTGATGCCCTGCTCCCGCAGTGACGGATAATCGTACTCTGGTTTCTCTTCATAACATACAAGTCTTTCGCCTTTTACTAAAGACTTCCGTGGAGAGCAGCACTAATGAGTTGTTTCTATTATTGGCAGGCTTTACCTTTGCGGGTGAAGCCCTTTCTGTCTGTGCAAAAGAAATCTTGCTACTTTGCAGAGTGACTTCTCTGAGTAGAGTCGCCTTACTTGTTGCGACTGTGCCGATGTTCGAAGCTGGAGTGCAAAGTTGTTGCTTGAATGGTGCTTGCTGGAGCATGCGGGAGTGCAAAGTTATACCATTTAAAAGGGCTGAAGAGTGCTCAGTGCAGCGGGTTGGCGGAGGTGCAACGTGACACTCTGGCCACCTATGGCCATAAAAAGAACACTGCTACAAGTGCGCATTGTGCCAGCAAGGGCCCTCGGACCTGAAACAGTGGACAGTTATCGCTTCTCGGCCTTTTGGCTAAGATCAAGTGTAGTATCTGTTCTTATCAGTTTAATATGTCCTCTATACGAGGACAAGATATTAAATGGATTTTTAAGAATAGGAGTTGAAAAAGAAGCTTGCTCCGTTCACTCCAAGCCTCGACCCGGTACTGCAGTGCCGCTGGGAACGGTGCGCTCTCCTCTGCTCTTGTGAAAAAGCAAACAGCGGTGCAGGATGGAAGTTTCAGGGAGCCCAAGATGAAACTTTATTTTAATCTGCTGAGAAAAGAGAGTGAATGCGAAGTGGACTTTAACACGGCTCTGGGAGCGAGCCGAGTGCGGGCTAACCGGGAGAATTGCTTGAAAGAAACGCGACACCGAATGAGTGGTCAGAACAAAGCCTCAATACGGTGTTCCCGTGGTGTTTGTGGCTGCCTTGTCTTTTGCACAGAGTAAAAGACAAGGCAGCCATCGAATAGATTGTTTCTACTTGGTCAGCCGAGGAGCAGGGGGGGGGGGCAAGCGTCTCAACCAAGCAAAGCTCACCAAGTAGGAACAATCGGGCCCTTTTCGATGGCTGCAACACCTGAAAGAGATATTGATGCGAGACCCGATCAAATGCTTTTTCAAAGTCTAAATTTAAGATGACAAGCCGGGTGTTTCTGTCTCTAGCGTAATCAATGATGTCTCGAATCAGTACGAGGCTGTCGGTGAGTTGTCTCCCTGAGATGGCACAAGCTTGGTCTGGGTGAATTACCTCCTCTAAAACAGAGGACATCCGTGTCGCTAAAACCTTGCTAAAAAGTTTACAGTCAAAGTTTAAAAGTGTGATGGGCCTCCAATTCTTTAGGTCAGTCTTATCATTTTTTTTATAAAGTAGAGTCACTATTCCCACTCTAAAACTGTCAGGCAGTCGGTCGAGTTTTTCAAAATCTTTAAAAACATCTAAAATGTCTGATGATAAAAGGTCCCAATAGGTCAGATAGAATTCTGCAGGAAGCCCGTCTAAACCCGGAGCTCGACTTCTCTTAAAACCTGTTAGGCATTTTTTAAACTCTAAAGCAGTAAAATTCTGTGTCAAGTGTGCATTCTCTTTTACGGTTTTGTCAACGAATTTTAAGATTTCTGCCGATGTTTCCAAGTGCACTGGTTTCTCTTTGTACATGTTACTATAAAAGGTATGTACAGTTTCAATCATCTCTTGTGTGGATTTTGTTAAAAACCCATCTTCTCTTTTTAGATTTTGAATACACTCCTTTTTATTTATAACTTTCTTTCTTTTTCACCTTCCTCAATTTCCTGCTCCCTGCTTCTTACAAAAATTCCTTTACTCTTTATTTCTGCTAAAACTGACATTTCCTTTTTGACATCTTTGATATCTTCTTTAAAGTCTATGCCACACTGATTTAGTTTAAAGTAGCGCTGTAAGCGTTTATGTAGTCCCATCATACATCTATTCTCTTTCCTTTTTTTACGTTTACCTTGCTGTTTAAAAAAAGTCTGGGTCATTTCCTTCACCATTTCCCACCATTGTGCATGTGTTTCGTAGAGGTCTTGAAGGGTCTGCCACTCTTTATAACATTCCCTGTACTGACTGACTATGATTTCATCCTCCAACAGGGAACAGTTGAGTTTCCACAGACCACTTCCTACCGTCACACCAGAAGGGGGTGAAAGGGTGCAGGAGAGCATAAGGTGGTCTGAAAAGAAAACAGGGGTTAATCTAACATCAGTGGGTGGGCAATCTCTAGTAAAGAAATAATCAATGCGAGAGGCTCTGGTGCCATCATGACTAAACCAGGTGAAGCCCTCCTCTCTGGGATGCATGGTTTTAAAACAGTCAGTAAGCTTAAAATCCCTGCATATGCCCTGAAGTAAAATCGAAGTCTTATCCACTTTAAAATCTACCCCTGCTCTTTTTCTATCTTTCCTGCTCAAGATACAGTTAAAATCCCCTCCTACAACTAAAGGTACTTGCCCTAGCATGTAAAGCTGTATATCTTCTAAAAGGTCATACCTTTCATTTTTTCCATTGAAACCATAAATATTTAAGAGGTTAAAGTCTTGCCCCATAAAATTCAAGTGTGCTAAAAGTGCCCGTCCGTCTCTCACCACTGTGCTACCTTTCACCAGAACATGCGGATTTTTAATTAGAATGGCCACACCATCATTTTTATTTTGATTTGAGCCACTCCATATCGATAAATGGGGCCACATTTCCTCCCATTGTCTATGGTTTTTTTAAAAAGGTAGTCCACATTCTTGTATTAAAAACACATCTGATTTTATGGAGTCTAAGAAGGATAAAATACTCTGGGCTCTTGTCTTTGATTTCACACTTCTCACATTTAGTGTTGAGAAGGTGAGAACCATTAAAAGCATAAAGGAAAGTAGGTATGTCATTTTCGTTTTTCTAAGTTATCAAAACAAATTACACACAGGTTATTTCTTGGGAAACTAGCTCTTCCTTCATTTCTTTAGGTGAAAAGTGAGTAGGGTGATCTATATTTCCTTTCCGGACTCTCGGTGTTGGCCTCTGACGCAATGTTGCATTTAACTTTGAGTCCCTGGGGGTTGATTGCAGAGCTGAAGTTAAAAAGGAGACCTCATTTGGTGAGTCGGAGGGGAAGACTCTTGGTTCTTCCACTGAAGAACTGTCTGAAAGGGACCTAACCCTTCCCCTCTTCTCTGATACCACTGGGGAATCAGAGGCTCAGATGCCGTCCTCTTCGGCTGTTGACCTTCGGGGAGGTGAGTATCTTCACTAGACTCACCTGTCTGCTCTTCCTCCTCATTTAGCGTAGCTCCACCCTCTGCCTGTGAATTCTCACAGACTTCAACACTGAGTGGTGAGGCCTCTACAGGCCCCTCCCCTTTTTGCTCCTCACTTCCAATCCAAGCTTTTGGCGGGAAGTTTGAATTTATTGGGTCAACCTCTTCACTTTGTTCACCAACTGCCACCTTTGGTCCTTCTCTTTGTTGGCTTGACTGTGGCTTTACCGTCTTTAATTTGTTGGCAGTAGATTTAGGGCAATCTCTGAAGAGGTGATTTAATTCTCCACAGAGATTACATTTCCTGCCATTTGGACACTCTCCAAAAGTTTGCCCAATTTCTCTGCTCTTCCCACATAACACCTTGGTACAAGCCTCAACCAGGTGCCCATGCTCACCACACTTGCGGCAGAACTTGGGCTGCCCCTGGTAGTGGATGTAACCTCGGTTTTCAAGGTGGCCAGAGTGTCGCCCACCCGCTGCACTGAGCACTCTTCAGCCCTTTTAAATGGTATAACTTTGCACTCCCGCACGCTCCAGCAAGCACCATTCAAGCAACAACTTTGCACTCCAGCTTCGAACATCGGCACAGTCGCAACAAGTAAGGCGACTCTACTCAGAGAAGTCACTCTGCACAGTAAGAAGATTTCTTTTGCACAGACAGAAAGGGCTTCACCCGCAAAGGTAAAGCCTGCCAAAAATAGAAACAACTCATTAGTGCTGCTCTCCACAGAAATCTTTAGTAAAAGGCGAAAGACTTGTGAGCTTTGCTTGGTTGAGACGCTTGCTCCCCCCCCCCTTGCTCCTCGGCTGACCAACTAGGAACAATCGGGCCCTATTCGATGGCTGCCTTGTCTTTTACTCTGTGCAAAAGACAAGACAGCAACAAAAACACCACGAGAATCCCGTATTGAGGCTTTGTTCTGATCGCTCATTCGGTGTCGCGTTTCTTTCAAGCAATTCTCCCGGTTAGCCCACACTCGGCTCGCTCCCATAGCCGTGTTAAAGTCTACTTCGCATTCACTCTCTTTTCTCAGCAGACTCTTGGGATTTTATCTATAAAATGAATTCCTTCACTCAAACTATGTGAAAACTGCTTTGTCCTTAATATTTACCATGTCTACAAAGATTTAAACAAAAAAAACAACGTTGTACTTTGCAGTAAAAGAAAGAGCAAATCTAAAGTTTCAGGAATCCGAGAATAAGCTTACTTTCATGAGTTCTTCACGATTTCGGATTTCGCTATAAAATGAATTCCTTCACTCAAACTAAATTAAAACTGCTAAACCGCTAATCTGTTATATGTAAGGCAGATGTCAAATTCACCGAAATAGGATCAAAGGGTATTCGGCCAATCGAGCTGTAGCAGCTTCGGTAAAAGAGTATAAGTTGAAGAGTTTGTGAATAAAGGTGTGCGCACACATAGTGTGCTGTACGAAAATAGGCAGGGAGCAATGCCGGCTGGGGTATATGTTCTTGTATGTTGTCTGACTGTTTGATTTGAATGTGTTGTGTAAGTGTCCTGTTGAATGTTACATGTTTGGGCTTTGACACACTTCACTGTGGTTGTTAACTGTGTGGTGTGTCCTGAAATGTTATATGTTTGGGCTGTGTGACATGCTTAATGCTTGTCAGTAGCTACCCACTTATTCATATATAGCAACTGACAACATAAGAAGTCCGGACATACTTTGATAGTAGTTGTAGAAGTATCCTTATTGATAATAGATCACTAATTCATAGTGATAGAACAGTAGATGAACAGGTGCTTGCACATGTCTCACGAAAATAAAATGGGTGTATGATTGCTGACGGCAGAGCAATACTGCCAAACTTATGAGTTCTTGTGGCAAACTTGATTCAGTGTCTTGACGTGTATACGCTGTTTCGCTGACTTGATTGTCACAAGAAACAAAGTGTGTTTGATAAGATCCGACCATTTTATTACGGGAGGATCAGTATGTATGGATTCTGATGTGACTGATAAACCCATTCGTATCTTAAGCATAATCTAATACGTGAGACAACGCCCTGGCACACGATAAAAAAAAAAAAAGAGAGAGAGCGGTTTTGTGTCCCCACAGTCCATAATGTAGAAAAGAGAGAAAAAAGCCTTTCTGATTTGGTGTGTGTGCTCATAGTGCAGAGTGTAGAGAAAAGAAAGCCGTTTTGGTGTCACGGGTGTTGTGACTTACACACACACATTTCTGAATTGAGAAAGGAAATTATTTTAGAGGAAGCACTAGAGTTTAGATCCCACATTTGTTGATAGGCATTCATTTATTTCTTCACTTCTGATGAAGTTTCAACAATAAACAACAAACTTTGTATTATGAGAAAGAACCAGACTCATTCTTCAGGAATCCGAAAATAAGCTCTATTTTATGAGTTATGCACGAATTCGGATTCTCCTATAAAACGAATTCATTAACTCAAACCAAGTTAAGACTGCTTTGTCCTTCATATTTATTCATGTCTAATCAAGTTTCAACGATAAACAACGTTGTACTTTGTAGAATGAGAAAGAACTTCTTCAGCAATAAGCATCTCTCGACATATGACGAAATACAGATTTTGCTATAAAATTAATTCCTTCTATCAGCCTGACTTAAAACTGTTTGTTCTCCTTATTTATCCACTTCAAATCAAGTTTCAACAATTAAAAAAAAATTGTAGTTTGAGAAAGAACAACTTAATCTTCAGCAATCAGTATAAAAAGAGGTGCAAATGCCAACCATACATACCTAAAAGGTGGAGCGGAAGTATTTAGCTGCAAGTAGGTGTGAATTTTCGACCATAATTTGTAAAAAGCGGGTAAGAAAAGGTTCGAATGCCCGACTATATATTAACAAAAGCGGGAGGAGAGGTCTTCGGATGAGAGTGGGTGAGAATTTCCAACCATAATCTATAAAATACGGTGAAAAAAAATATGTGAATGCCTCATAGAACACTAAAAGCGGAAGTGTTCAGCTGCAATAAGATGTGAATGTCCGACTATATTTGGTGAAAAGCAGGTGAAGCAAGGTCTGAATGCCCAACCTTACATCATCAAAAGCGAGATCAGAGGTGTTTGGCTGCAAGAAGGCCATAGTTTGCCAAAAGCGGTTAAGGTGCGAATGACCGACTAAATATCAACAAAAGTGGGGGCGGAGGTCTTCGGATGCAAGTGGGTGTGAATATCCCACCATACAAGTATGGTGGAGAGGAAGCTGTGAATGGCCGACCATAGTAAAAGGCGGGTGAGAGAAGGTGCGAATGTCAAACCATACATAATCAAAACAGGGAGCGGAGGTGTTCTGCTGTAAGAACGTGTGAATGTCCAACCGTAGTTGGTAAAAAGCGGGTAAGAAAAGGTTAAAATACCCGACTGTACACAATCAATAGCGGGAGCGGAGTTGTTCGGCTACTAAAAGGTGTGAAAGTCCGACCATGGTTTGTAAAAAGTGGGTAAGAAAAGGTGCGAATGCCCGACAATGTATGATCAAAAGAGGGAGTGGAGGTTTTCGGCTGCAAGAAGGTCTGAATGTCCAACCATAATTTGTAAAAACCGGGGAAGAAAAGGCTCGAAAGCCCGACTATACATCATCAAAAGTGGGAGCGGAGGTGTTCAGCTGCAAGACGGTCTGAATGTCCATCAATAATTGCTAGAAAACATGAAAGAAAATTTTCGAATATCAAACTGCACATGATCATAAGCGGGAGAGGAGGTGTTCAGCTGCAAGAAGGTGTGAATGTCTACCCATAATTACTGAAAAATGGGTAAGAAAAGGTGCGAATGCCTAACCATACATCATCAAAAGAGGGAGCGGAGGTGTTCCGCTGTAAGACGGTGTGAATGTCCGACCATAGATGGTAAAAAGCGGGTAAGAAAAGGTTAAATTACCCGACTGTACACAATCAAAAGAGGGAGCGGAGTTGTTCAGCTAAGAGAAGGTGTGAAAGTCCGACCTTGGTTTGTAAAAAGCGGGTAAGAAAAGGTTCGTATGCCCGAATATACACCATCAAAAGCAGGAGTGCATGTGTTCGGCTACAAGAAGGTGTGAACGTCCAACCAAAGTTTGTAAAAAGCAGTTAAGAAAAGGTTCGAATATCCAACCAAACATAATCAAATGCGGGAGCAGAGCTGTTCGACTGCAAGTAGGTGTGAATGTCAGATCATAATTTGCAAAAAGCTGATGAGAAAGGGTGAGAATGCCCGACTATACACCATCAAATGCGGGAGCGGAGTTGTTCGGCTGTGAGTAGGTGTGAATCTCCGACCATAATTGCTGAAAAATGTGTTAGAAAAGGTAAGAATGCCGGTCCATACATCATCAAAATCGAGAGAGGTTGTGTTCGGCTGCAAGTAGGTGTGAATGTCCAGCCATAATTACTCACAAACGGGTAAGAAAAGGTAGTATTGCCAGAACATATATTATCAAAACATGGAGCGGAGGTGGTTCAGCTGCAAGAAGGTTTGAATGTCCGACTAAAGTTCAAATATATTAACAAAAGCGGGAGGAGAGGTCTTCGGATGAGAGTGGTTGAAAATTTCCAACCATAATGTATAAAATGCGGTGAAAAAAAGGTGTGATAGAACACTAAAAGGTGGAGCGGAAGTGTTCGGCTGCAAGAAGGTGTGAATGTCCGACTATATTTGGTGAAAAGCAGGTGAAGCAAGGTCTGAATGCCCAACCTTACATCATCAAAAGCGAGATCAGAGGTGTTTGGCTGCAAGAAGGCCATAGTTTGCCAAAAGCGGGTAAGGTGCGAATGTCCGACTAAATATCAACAAAATTTGGGGCGGAGGTCTTCGGATGCAAGTGGGTGTGAATGTCCGACTATATTTGGTGAAAAACAGGTGAAGCAAGGTCTGAATGCCCAACCTTACATCATCAAAAGCGAGATCAGAGGTGTTTGGCTGCAAGAAGGCCATAGTTTGCCAAAAGCGGGTAAGGTGCGAATGACCGACTAAATATCAACAAAAGTGGGGGCGGAGGTCTTCGGATGCAAGTGGGTGTGAATATCCCACCATACAAGTATGGTGGAGAGGAAGCTGTGAATGGCCGACCATAGTAAAAGGCGGGTGAGAGAAGGTGCGAATGTCAAACCATACATAATCAAAACAGGGAGCGGAGGTGTTCTGCTGTAAGAAGGTGTGAATGTCCAACCATAGTTGGTAAAAAGCGGGTAAAATACCCGACTGTACACAATCAATAGCGGGAGCGGAGTTGTTCGGCTACTAAAAGGTGTGAAAGTCCGACCATGGTTTGTAAAAAGCGGGTAAGAAAAGGTGCGAATGCCCGACAATGTATGATCAAAAGAGGGAGTGGAGGTTTTCGGCTGCAAGAAGGTCTGAATGTCCAACCATAATTTGTAAAAACCGGGGAAGAAAAGGCTCGAAAGCCCGACTATACACCATCAAAAGTGGGAGCGGAGGTGTTCAGCTGCAAGACGGTGTGAATGTTCGATGATAGTTGGTAAAAAGCGGGTAAGAAAAGGTTAAAATACCCGACTGTACACAATCAATAGCGGAAGCGGAGTTGTTCGGCTACAAGAAGGTGTGAAAGTCCGACCATGGTTTATAAAAACCGGGAAGAAAAGGCTCGAAAGCCCGACTATACACCATCAAAAAGAAGGTTTGAATGTCCATCAATAATTGCTTTAAAACAAGAAAGTAAATTTTCGAATATCGAACCGTACATGATCATAAGCGGGAGAGGAGGTGTTCCGCTGTAAGAAGGTGTGAATGTCCGACCATAGTTGGTAAAAAGCGGGTAAGAAAAGGTTAAAATACCCGACTGTACACAATCAATAGCGGGAGCGGAGTTGTTCGGCTACTAAAAGGTGTGAAAGTCCGACCCTGGTTTGTAAAAAGCGGGTAAGAAAAGGTTCAAATGCCCGAACATACACCATCAAAAGAGGGAGCGGAGGTGTTCCGCTGTAAGACGGTGTGAATGTCCGATCATAGTTGGTAAAAAGCGGGTAAGAAAAGGTTAAAATACCCGACTGTACACAATCAAAAGAGGGAGCGGAGTTGTTCAGCTAAGAGAAGGTGTGAAAGTCCGACCATGGTTTGTAAAAAGCGGGTAAGAAAAGGTTCGTATGCCCGAATATACACTATCAAAACCGGAAGCGTAGGTGTTCGGCTGCAAGAAGGTGTGAACGTCCGACCAAAGTTTGTAAAAAAGCAGTTAAGAAAAGGTTCGAATATCTAACCAAACATAATCAAAAGCGGGAGCAGAGCTGTTCGACTGCAAGTAGGTTTGAATGTCAGAGAATAATTTGCAAAAAGCTGATGAGAAAGGGTGAGAAATCCCGACTATACACCATCAAATGCGGTAGCGGAGTTGTTCGGCTGTGAGTAGGTGTGATTCTCCAACCATAATTGCTGAAAAATGTGTTAGAAAAGGTAAGAATGCCGGTCCATACATCATCAAAAGCGGGAGAGGTGGTGTTCGGCTGCAAGTAGGTGTGAATGTCCATTAATAATTGCTTTAAAACATGAAAGAAAATTTTCGAATATCAAACCTTACATGATCATTAGCGGGAGAGGAGGTGTTCAGCTGCAAGAAGATGTGAATATCCACCCATAATTACTGAAAAATGGGTAGGAAAAGATGCGAATGTCCAACCATAAATCATCAAAAGCAGGAGTGGAGTTGTTCAGCTACAAGAAGGTATGAAAGTCCAACCATGGTTTGTAAAAAGTGGGTAAGAGAGGGTTCGAATACCCGAATATATACCATCAAAAGCGGAAGCGGGGGTGTTCGGCTGCAAGAAGGTGTGAACTTCCGACCAAAGTTTGTAAAAAGCAGTTAAGAAAAGGTTTGAATATCCAACCGAACATAATCAAAAGCGGGAGCAGAGCTGTTCGACTGCAAGTAGGTGTGAATGTCAGATCATAATTGCTGAAAAATGTGATAGAAAAGACTAGAATGCCGGACAATACATCATCAAAAGCGGGAGAGGTGGTTTTTCGGCTGCAAGTAGGTGTGAATGTCCAGCCATAATTACTCACAAACGGGGGAAGAAAAGGTAGTATTTCCAGACCACACATGATCAAAACAGGGAATGGAGGTGGTTCAGCTGCAAGGTGTGAATGTCTGACTAAAGTTTGTAAAAACCGTGTAAGACAAGGGGCGAATGCCCGACAATGTATGATCAAAAGAGGGAGCAGAGGTTTTCGGCTGCAAGGTCTGAATGTCCAACCATAATTTGTAAAAATCGGGGAAGAAAAGGCTCGAAAGCCCGACTATACACCATCAAAAGCGGGAGCAGAGGTGTTCAGGTGCAAGAAGGTCTGAATGTCCGACACATAATTACTGAAAAATGGGTAAGAAAAGGTGCGAATGCCAAATCATACATCATCAAAAGCAGGAGCGGATGTGTTCGGCTACAAGAAGGTTTGAATGTCCAACCATAGTAAGTAATAGGTGGGTAAGAAAAGGCTCGAATGCCCGACTATACACCATCAAGAGCGGAAGCGGAGGTGTTCGGCTGCAAGACGGTGTGAACGTCCGACCAAAGTTTGTAAAAAGCATTAAGAAAATGTTCGAATATCCAACCAAACATAATCAAAAGCGGGAGCAGAGCTGTTCGACTGCAAGTAGGTGTGAATATCAGATCATAATTTGCAA
Organism: Leuresthes tenuis; assembly: GCF_036924035.1. Taxonomy (NCBI): domain Eukaryota; kingdom Metazoa; phylum Chordata; class Actinopteri; order Atheriniformes; family Atherinopsidae; genus Leuresthes; species Leuresthes tenuis. Next base: position 120,741 of record NW_027325445.1, on the reverse strand, counting down.
AAAGCTGATGAGAAAGGGTGAGAATGCCCGACTATACACTATCAAATGTGGGAGCGGAGGTGTTCGTCTGTGAGTAGGTGTGAATGTCCGACCATAATTGCTGAAAAATGTGTTAGAAAAGGTAAGAATGCCGGACCATATATCATCAAAAGCGGGAGAGGTTGTGTTCGGCTGCAAGAAGGTGTGAATGTCCAGCCATAATTACTCACAAACGGGTAAGAAAAGGTACTATTGCCAGACCATATATGATCAAAACAGGAAGCGGGGGTGGTTCAGCTTCAAGAAGGTTTGAATGTCCGACTAAAGTTTGTAAAAAGCGGGTAAGACAAGGTCTGAATGCCCGACAATGTATGATCAAAAGAGGAGCGGAGGTTTTCGGCTGCAAGAAGGTCTGAATGTCCACCCATAATTACTGAAAAATGGGTAAGAAAAGGTGCGAAAGCCCAACCGCACATGATCATAAGTGGATGAGAAGGTGTTCGACTGCAAGTAGGTGTGAATGTAAGATCATAATTTGTAAAAAGCGGGTAAGAAAAGGTAAGAATGCCCAACCATAAATTATCATAAGCGGCAGCAGAGTTTCGGCTGGTATTTATCAATGTCTTGATAGATTTCAACAAAAAACAACGTTGTACTTTGCAGTAAAAGAAAGTGCAAATCAAAAGTTTTAGGAATCCGAGAATAAGCTTATTTTCATGAGTTCTGCACGATTTCGGATTTTATGTATAAAATGAATTTCTTCACGCAAACTAAGTTAACACTGCTTTGTCCTTTATATGTACCCATTTCTACATATATTTCAAGCATAAACTTCCTCATATTACCCTGAATGAGAAAGAGCCACACTTGTGATTAAGCCATACCTCCCTTTTGAGGAGTTCTGCATGATTTGGGATTTTATCTATAAAATTAATTCCTTCACTCAAACTATGTTAAAACGGCTTTTACCTTCATATTTATCAATGTCTCGATAGATTTAAACAAAAAAACAACGTTGTACTTTGCAATAAAAGAAAGAGCAAATCAAAAGTTTTAGGAATCCGAGAATAAGCTTATTTTCATGAGTTTTGCACGATTTCGGATTTTATGTATAAAATGAATTCATTCACTCAAACCAAGTTAAAACTGCCTTTTCCTTCATATTTATCAATGTCTAGATCGACTTCAACAAAGAACAACATTGTATTTTGCAGTAGAAGAAAGAGCAAAACTGAAGGATCAGGAATCCGAGAATAAGCTTCTTTTCATACGTTCTGCATGATTTGGGATTTTATGTATAAAATGAATTCCTTCACTCAAACTAAGTTAACACTGCTTTGTCCTTCATATGTACCCATTTCTACATATATTTCAAGCATAAACTTCCTCATACTACCCTGAATGAGAAAGAACCACACTTGTGATTAAGCCATACGCCCCTTTTGAGGAGTTCTGCATGATTTGGGATTTTATCTATAAAATCAATTCCTTCACTCAAACTATGTTAAAACGGCTTTTACCTTCATATCTATCAATGTCTCGATAGATTTAAACAAAAAAACAACGTTGTACTTTGCAGTAAAAGAAAGAGCCAATCAAAAGTTTTAGGAATCCGAGAATAAGCTTATTTTCATGAGTTCTGCACGATTTCGGATTTTATGTATAAAATGAATTCATTCACTCAAACCAAGTTAAAACAGCTTTTTCCTTCATATTTATCAATGTCTAGATCGACTTCAACAAAGAACATAAATGTATTTTGCAGTAGAAGAAAGAGCAACACTGAAGGATCAGGAATCCGAGAATAAGCTTATTTTCTTATGGGCAAGTGGGAACTGCTTTGTCCTTCATATTTATCAATGTGTAGATGGATTTCAACTTCTTCTACTGCAAAGTCCAATGTTTTTCTTTGTTGAAGTCGATCTAGACATTGATGAATATGGAAGGACAAAGCAGTTTTAACTTGGTTTGAGAAAAGCAATTCATTTTATAGCAAAATCCGAAATCGTGCAGAACTCATGAAAGCAGGCTTATACTCGGATTCCTGAAACTTTAGATTTGCTCTTTCTTTTACTGCAAAGTACAACGTTGTTTTTTTGTTTAAATATTTCTAGACATGGTAAATATGAAGGACAAATCAGTTTTAACATAGTTTCTCCCGCTTTTGATGATGTATGGTCCAGTATTCTTACCTTTTCTAACACATTTTTCAGCAATTATGGTCGGACATTCACACCTACTCACAGCTGGACACCTCCGCTCCCGCTTTTGATCATACAATGTCGGGACATCGCTCCTTGTCTTACCAGCTTTTTACAAACTTTAGTCGAACATTCACACCTTCTTGCAGCTGAACACCTCCGCTCCCGCTTTTGATGATGTATAGTCGGGCTTTCGAGCCTTTTCTTACCCGGTTTTTACAAATTATGGTTGGACATTCAGACCTTGCAGCCGAACACCTCCGCTCTCTCTTTTGATCATACATTGTTGGGCATTCGCACCTTGTCTTACCCGCTTTTTACAAACTATAGTCAGACATTCACACCTTGCAGCTGAACCTCCGCTCCCTGTTTTGATCATGTATGGTCTGGCAATAATACCTTTTCTTCCCCCGTTTGTGAGTAATTATGGCTGGACATTCACACCTACTTGCAGTCGAACAGCTCTGCTCCCGCTTTTGATTATGTTTGGTTGGATATTCGAACCTTTTCTTAACTGCTTTTTACAAACCATGGTCGGACTTTCACACCTTCTTGTAGCCGAACAACTCCGCTCACGCTATTGATTGTGTACAGTCGGATATTTTAACCTTTTCTTACCCGCTTTTTACCAAGTATGGTCGGACATTCACACCTTCGTACAGCGGAACACCTCCGCTCCCTCTTTTGATGGTGTATGTTCGGGCATTCAAACCTTTTCTTTCCCGCTTTTTCCAAACTATGGTCGGCTATTCACAGCTTCCTCTCCACCATACTTGTGTGGTGGGATATTCACACCCACTTGCATCCGAAAACGTCCGCCCCAAATTTTGTTGATATTTGGTCGGACATTCGCACCTTACCCGCTTTTGGCAAACTATGGCGTTCTTGCAGCCAAACAACTCTGATCTTGCTTTTGATGATGTAAGGTTGGGCATTCAGACCTTGCTTCACCTGCTTTTCACCAAATATAGTCGGACATTCACACCTTCTTGCAGCCGAACACTTCCGCTCCACCTTTTAGTGTTCTATCACACCTTTTTTTTCACCGCATTTTATACATTATGGTTGGAAATTTTCAACCACTTTCATCCAAAGACCTCTCCTCCCGCTTTTGTTAATATATTTGAACTTTAGTTTGACATTCAAACCTTCTTGCAGCTGAACCACCTCCGCTCCCTGTTTTGATCATATATGGTCTGGCAATACTACCTTTTCTTACCCGTTTGTGAGTAATTATGGCTGGACATTCACACCTACTTGCAGCCGAACACAACCTCTCTCGCTTTTGATGATGTATGGACCGGCATTTTTACCTTTTCTAACACATTTTTCAGCAATTATGGTCGGAGATTCACACCTACTCACAGCCGAACAACTCCGCTCCCGCATTTGATGATGTATAGTCGGGCATTCTCACCCTTTCTCATCAGCTTTTTGCAAATTATGATCTGACATTCACACCTACTTGCAGTCGAACAGCTCTGCTCCCGCTTTTGATTATGTTTGGTTGGATATTCGAACCTTTTCTTAACTTCTTTTTACATATTTTGGTTGGACGTTCACACCTTCTTGTAGCCGAACACTTCCACTCCTGCTTTTGATGATGTATGGATGGGCATTCACACCTTTTTTTTGCCCATTTTTCAGGAATTATGGGTGGACATTCACACCTTGCAGCTGAACACCTCCTATCCCACTTATGATCATGTGCGGTTTGATTTTCGAAAAGTTTCTTTCATGTTTTCTAGCAATTATTGATGGATATGTAGACCTTCTTGCAGCTGAACACCTCCGCTCCCGCTTTTGATCATACATTGTCAGGCATTCGCACCTTGTCTTACCCACTATTTACAAACTTTAGTCGAACAGTCACACCTTTTTGCAGCCGAACACCACCTCTACCGCTTTTGATGATGTATGGTCCAGCATTCTTACCTTTTCTAACACATTCTTCAGCAATTATGGTCGGACATTCACACCTACTCAGAGCCGAACACCTCCGCTCCCGCATTTGATGGTCTATAGTCGGGCATTCTACAGCGGAAAAGACTCATTCTTATGTTTGGTTAGATATTCGAACCTTTTCTTAACTGCTTTTTACAAACTTTGGTCGGACGTTCACAATATCTTGCAGCCGAACACCTCCGCTTCCGCTTTTGATGGTGTATATTCGGGCATACGAACCTTTTCTTACCCGCTTTTTACAAACCAAGGTCGGACTTTCACACCTTCTCTTAGCTGAACAACTCCGCTCCCTCTTTTGATTGTGTACAGTCGGGTAATTTAACCTTTTCTTACCCACTTTTTACCATCTATGGTCGGACATTCACACCGTCTTACAGCGGAACACCTCCGCTCCCTCTTTTGATGATGTATGGTTAGGCATTCGCACCTTTTCTTACCCATTTTTCAGTAATTATGGGTAGACATTCACACCTTCTTGCAGCTGAACACCTCCTCTCCTGCTTATGATCATGTGCAGTTTGATATTCGAAAATTTTCTTTCATGTTTTCTAGCAATTATTGATGGACATTCAGACCGTCTTGAAGCCGAAAACCTCCACTCCCTCTTTTGATCATACATTGTCGGGCATTCGCACCTTTTCTTACCCGCTTTTTACAAACCATGGTCGGACTTTCACACCTTCTTGTAGCCGAACAACTCCGCTCCCGCTATTGATTGTGTACAGTCGGGTATTTTAACCTTTTCTTACCTGCTTTTTACCAACTATTGTTGGACATTCACACCGTCTTACAGCGGAACACCTCCGCTCCCTCTTTTGATGGTGTATGTTCGGGCACTCAAACCTTGTCTTACCCGCTTTTTACAAACTATGGTCAGACATTCAAACCTTCTTGTAGCCGAACACATCCACTCCTGCTTTTGATGATGGGTATTCAAACCTACTTGTTGCCCGCTTTTCATTAATTATGGGTGGACATACACACCTTGTCGCAGCCAAACACCTCCGCTCCCTGTTTTGATCATGTATGATTGGACATTCGCACCTTTTCTCACCCGCTTTTTACTATGGTCGGCCATTCACAGCTTCCTCTCCACCATACTTGTATGGTGGGATATTCACACCCACTTGCATCCGAAGACCTCCGCCCCCACTTTTGTTGATATTTAGTCGGTCATTCGCAGCTTACCCGCTTTTGGCAAACTATTGCCTTCTTGCAGCCAAACACCTCTCATCTCGTTTTTGATGATGTAAGGTTGGGCATTCAGACCTTGCTTAACCTGCTTTTCACCAAATATAGTCGAACAGTCACACCTTCTTGCAGCCGAACACTTCTGCTCCACCTTTTAGTGTTCTATGGGGTATTCACACCTTTTTTTTCACCGCATTTTATTGATTATGGTTGGAAATTCTCACCCACTCTTATCCGAAGACCTCTCCTCCTGCTTTTGTTAATATATAGTCGGGCATTCAAACCTTTTCTTACCCGCTTTTTACAAATTATGGTCGAACATTCACACCTACTTGCAGCCGAACACCTCCGCTCCCGCTTTTGATGGTGTATAGTCGGGCTTTCGAGCCTTTTCTTCCCCGGTTTTTACAAATTATGGTTGTACATTCAGACCTTGCAGCCGAAAACCTCCGCTCCCTCATTTGATCATACATTTTCAGGCATTCGCACCTTGTCTTGCCCGCTTTTTATAAACTTTAGTCAGACATTCAAACGTTGCAGCTGAACCACCTCCGCTCCCTGTTTTGATAATGTATGGTCTGGCAATACTACCTTTTCTTACCGGTTTGTGAGTAATTATGGCTGGACATTCACACCTACTTGCAGCCGAACACCACTTTTCCCGCTTTTGATGATGTATGGTCCGGCATTCTAGTCTTTTCTAACACATTTTTCAGCAATTATGGTTTGACATTCACACCTACTCACAGCCGAACACTTCCGCTCCCGCATTTGATGGTGTATAGTCGGGCATTCTCACCCTTTCTCATCAGCTTTTTGCAAATTATGATCTGACATTCACACCTACTTGCAGTCGAACACCACTTTTCCCGCTTTTGATGATGTATGGTCCGGCATTCTAGTCTTTTCTTCACTGCTTTTTACAAACTTTGGTCGGACGTTCACACCTTCTTGCAGCCGAACACCTCCGCTTACGCTTTTGATGGTATATATTCGGGCATTCTAACCTTTTCTTACCCGCTTTTTACAAACCATGGTCGGACTTTCACACCTTCTTGTAGCCGAACAACTCCGCTCCCGCTATTGATTGTGTACAGTCGGGTATTTTAACCTTTTCTTACCCGCTTTTTACCAACTATTGTTGGACATTCACACCGTCTTACAGCGGAACACCTCCACTCCCTCTTTTGATGGTGTATGTTCGGGCATTCGAACCTTTTCTTACCCGCATTTTACGAACTATGGTCGGACATTCAAACCTTCTTTTAGCCGAACACATCCACTCCTGCTTTTGATGATGTATGGTTGAGCATTCGCACCTTTTCTTACCCATTTTTTACAATCTATGGTCGGACATTCACACCTTCTTGCAGCTGAACACCTCCTCTCCCGCTTATGATGATGTGTGGTTTGATATTCGAAAATTTTCTTTCATGTTTTCTAGCAATTATTGATGGACATTCAGACCTTCTTGCAGCTGAACACCTCCGCTCCCGCTTTTGATGCTGTATAGTCGGGCTTTCGAGCCTTTTCTTCCCCGGTTTTTAAAAAATTATTGTTGGACATTCAGACCTTCTTGCAGCCGAAAACCTCCGCTCCCTCTTTTGATCATAAATTGTCGGGCATTCGCACCTTCTCTTACCCGCTTTTTACAAACCAGGGTTGGACTTTCACACCTTTTAGTAGCCGAACAACTCCGCTCCCACTATTGATTGTGTAGAGTCGGGTATTTTCACCTTTTCTTACCCGCTTTTTACCAACTATGGTCAGACATTCACACCTTCTTACAGTGGAACACCTCCGCTCCCTCTTTTGATGGTGTATGTTCGGGCATTCGAACCTTTTCTTACCCGCATTGTACAAACTATGGTCGGACATTAAAACTTTCTTGTAGCCGAACACATCCACTCCTGCTTTTGATGATGTATGGTTGGGCATTCATACCTTTTCTTACCCATTTTGCAGTAATTATGGGTGGACATTCACACCTTCTTGCATTTGAACACCTCCTCTCCCGCTTATGATCATGTGCGGTTTGATATTCGAAAATTCTCTTCCATGTTTTCTAGCAATTATTGATGGACATTCAGACCTTCTTGCAGCTGAACACCTCCGCTCCAGCTGTTGATGGTGTATAGTCGGGCTTTCGAGCCTTTTCTTCCCAGATTTTTACAAAATATGGATGGACATTCAGACCTTGTTTCAGCCGAAAACCTCCGCTCCCTCTTTTGATCATACATTGTCGGGCATTCGCACCTTTTCTTACCCGCTTTTTACAAACCACGGTCGGACTTTCACACCTTTTAGTAGCGGAACAACTCTGCTCCCGCTATTGATTGTGTACAATCGGGTATTTTAACCTTTTTTTACCTGCTTTTTGCCAACTATGGTTTGACATTCACACCTTCTTACAGCGGAACATCTCCGCTCCCTCCTTTGATGGTGTATGTTCGGGCATTCGAACCTTTTCTTACCCGCTTTTTACAAACTATGGTCAGACATTCACACCTTCTTGCAGCCGAACACTTCCGCTCTACCTTTTAGTGTTCTATGGGGTATTCACACCTTTTTTTTCACCGCATTTTATAGATTATGGTTGTAAATTCTCATCCACTCTTATCCGAAGACCTCTCCTCCTGCTTTGGTTAATATATAGTCGGGCATTCGAACCTTTTCTTACCCGCTTTTAACAAATTATGGTCGAACATTCACACCTACTTGCAGCCGAACACCTCCGCTCCCGCTTTTGATGGTGTATAGTCGGGCTTTCGAGCCTTTTCTTCCCCGGTTTTTACAAATTATGGTTGGACATTCAGACCTTGCAGCCGAAAACCTCCGCTCCCTCTTTTGATCATACATTGTCAGGCATTCGCACCTACTTGCAGCCGAATACTTCCGCTCCACCTTTTAGTGATGTATGGTTGGCATTTGCACCTTTTCTTACCCTTTCTTACCCTACTGATTGCTTAAGATTAAGTTGTTTTTTCTCATACTACAACATTTTTTTAATTGTTGAAACTTGATTTGAAGTGGATAAATAAGGAGGACAAACAGTTTTAAGTCAGGCTGATAGAAGGAATTAATTTTATAGCAAAATCTGTATTTCGTCATATGTCGAGAGATGCATATTGCTGAAGAAGTTCTTTCTCATTCTACAAAGTACAACGTTGTTTATCGTTGAAACTTGATTAGACATGAAAAAATATGAAGGACAAAGCAGTCTTAACTTGGTTAGAGTTAAGGAATTCGTTTTATAGGAGAATCCGAATTCGTGCATAACTCGTAAAATAGAGCTTATTTTCGGACTCCTGAAGAATGAGTCTGGTTCTTTCTCATAATACAAAGTTTGTTGTTTATTGTTGAAACTTCATCAGAAGTGAAGAAATAAATGAATGCCTATCAACAAATGTGGGATCTAAACTCTAGTGCTTCCTCTAAAATAATTTCCTTTCTCAATTCAGAAATGTGTGTGTGTAAGTCACAACACCCGTGACACCAAAACGGCTTTCTTTTCTCTCTTTTCTCTACACTCTGCACTGTGAGCACACACACCAAATCAGAAAGGCTTTTTTCTCTCTTTTCTACATTATGGACTGTGGGGACACAAAACCGCTCTCTCTTTTTTTTTTTGATTGTGTGCCAGGGCGTTGTCTCACGTAATAGATTATGCTTAAGATACGAATGGGTTTATCAGTCACATCAGAATCCATACATACTGATCCTCCCCTAATAAAATGGTCGGATCTTATCAAACACACTTTGTTTCTTGTGACAATCAAGTCAGCGAAACAGCGTATACACGTCAAGACACTGAATCAAGTTTGCCACAAGAACTCATAAGTTTGGCAGTATTGCTCTGCCGTCAGCAATGATACACCCATTTTATTTTCGTGAGACATGTGCAGGCACCTGTTCATCTACTGTTCTATCACTATGAATTAGTTTATCTATTATCAATAAGGATACTTCTACAACTACTATCAAAGTATGTCCAGACTTCTTATGTTGTCAGTTGCTATATATGAATAAGTGGGTAGCTACTGACAAGCATTAAGCATGTCACACAGCCCAAACATATAACATTTCAGGACACACCACACAGTTAACAACCACAGTGAAGTGTCAAAGCCCAAACATGTAACATTCAACAGGACACTTACACAACACATTCAAATCAAACAGTCAGACAACATACAAGAACATATACCCCAGTCGGCATTGCTCCCTGCCTATTTTCCTACAGCTCACTATGTGTGCGCACACCTTTATTCACAAACTCTTCAACTTATACTCTTTTACCGAAGCTGCTACAGATCGATTGGCCGAATACCGAATAATCCTAATTCGGTGAATTTGACATCTGCCTTACATGTAACAGATTAGCGGTTTAGCAGTTTTAATTTAGTTTGAGTGAAGGAATTCATTTTATAGCAAAATCCGAAATCGTGAAGAACTCATGAAAGTAAGCTTATTCTCGGATTCCTGAAACTTTAGATTTGCTCTTTCTTTTACTGCAAAGTACAACGTTGTTTTTTTTTTTGTTTAAATCTTTCTAGACATGGTAAATATGAAGGACAAAGCAGTTTTAACATAGTTTGAGTGAAGGAATTCATTTTATTGATAAAATCCCAAGAGTCTGCGTCTCAACCAAGCAAAGCTCACCATGGGGAAGGTGGCTATGCCAACTAGCCTGATGCCCTGCTCCCGCAGTGACGGATAATCGTACTCTGGTTTCTCTTCATAACGTACAAGTCTTTCGCCTTTTACTAAAGACTTCTGTGGAGAGTCATCATTGATTACGCTAGAGACAGAAACACCCGGCTTGTCATCTTAAATTTAGACTTTGAAAAAGCTTTTGATCGGGTCTCGCATCAATATCTCTTTCAGGTGTTGCAGCCATCGAATAGGGCCCGATTGTTCCTACTTGGTGAGATTTGCTTGGTTGAGACGCTTGCTCCCCCCCTTGCTCCTCGGCTGACCAAGTAGGAGCAATCGGGCCCTATTCGATGGCTGCCTTGTCTTTTACTCTGTGCAAAAGACAAGGCAGCCACAAACACCACGGGAACACCGTATTGAGGCTTTGTTCTGACCACTCATTCGGTGTCGCGTTTCTTTCAAGCAATTCTCCCGGTTAGCCCACACTCGGTTCGCTCCCAGAGCCGTGTTAAAGTCTACTTCGCATTCACTCTCTTTTCTCAGCAGACTCTTGGGATTTTATCTATAAAATGAATTCCTTCACTCAAACTATGTTAAAACTGCTTTGTCCTTCATATTTACCATGTCTAGAAAGATTTAAACAAAAAAAAAACAATGTTGTACTTTGCAGTAAAAGAAAGAGCAAATCTAAAGTTTCAGGAATCCAAGAATAAGCTTACTTTCATGAGTTCTTCACGATTTCGGATTTTGCTATAAAATGAACTCCTTCACTCAAACTAAATTAAAACTGCTAAACCGCTAATCTGTTACATGTAAGGCAGATGTCAAATTCACCGAAATAGGATCTAAGGGTATTCGGCCAATCGAGCTGTAGCAGCTTTGGTAAAAGAGTATAAGTTGAAGAGTTTGTGAATAAAGGTGTGCGCACACATGGTGAGCTGTAAGAAAATAGGCAGGGAGCAATGCCGGCTGGGGTATATGTTCTTGTATGTTGTCTGACTGTTTGATTTGAATGTGTTGTGTAAGTGTCCTGTTGAATGTTACATGTTTGGGCTTTGACGCTTCACTGTGGTTGTTAACTGTGTGGTGTGTCCTGAAATGTTATATGTTTGGGCTGTGTGACATGCTTAATGCTTGTCAGTAGCTACCCACTTATTCATATATAGCAACTGACAACATAAGAAGTCTGGACATACTTTGATAGTAGTTGTAGAAGTATCCTTATTGATAATAGATAAACTAATTCATAGTGATAGAACAGTAGATGAACAGGTGCCTGCACATGTCTCACGAAAATAAAATGGGTGTATCATTGCTGACGGCAGAGCAATACTGCCAAACTTATGAGTTCTTGTGGCAAACTTGATTAAGTGTCTTGACGTGTATACGCTGTTTCGCTGACTTGATTGTCACAAGAAACAAAGTGTGTTTGATAAGATCCGACCATTTTATTACGGGAGGATCAGTATGTATGGATTCTGATGTGACTGATAAACCCATTCGTATCGTAAGCATAATCTAATACGTGAGACAACGCCCTGGCACACAATCAAAAAAAAAAGAGAGAGCGGTTTTGTGTCCCCACAGTCCATAATGTAGAAAAGAGAGAAAAAAGCCTTTCTGATTTGGTGTGTGTGCTCACAGTGCAGAGTGTAGAGAAAAGAGAGAAAAGAAAGCCGTTTTGGTGTCACGGGTGTTGTGACTTACACACACACATTTCTGAATTGAGAAAGGAAATTATTTTAGAGGAAGCACTAGAGTTTAGATCCCACATTTGTTGATAGGCATTCATTTATTTCTTCACTTCTGATGAAGTTTCAACAATAAACAACAAACTTTGTATTATGAGAAAGAACCAGACTCATTCTTCAGGAATCCGAAAATAAGCTCTATTTTACGAGTTATGCACGAATTCGGATTCTCCTATAAAACGAATTCCTTAACTCTAACCAAGTTAAGACTGCTTTGTCCTTCATATTTATTCATGTCTAATCAAGTTTGAACGATAAACAACGTTGTACTTTGTAGAATGAGAAAGAACTTCTTCAGCAATAAGCATCTCTCGACATATGACGAAATACAGATTTTGCTATTAAATTAATTCCTTCTATCAGCCTGACTTAAAACTGTTTGTCCTCCTTATTTATCCACTTCAAATCAAGTTTCAACAATTAAAAAAATGTTGTAGTTTGAGAAAAAACAACTTAATCTTAAGCAATCAGTAGGGTAAGAAAGGGTAAGAAAAGGTGCAAATGCCAACCATACATCACTAAAAGGTGGAGCGGAAGTATTCGGTTGCAAGTAGGTGCGAATGCCTGACAATGTATGATCAAAAGAGGGAGCGGAGGTTTTCGGCTGCAAGGTCTGAATGTCCAACCATAATTTGTAAAAACCGGGGAAGAAAAGGCTCGAAAGCCCGACTATACACCATCAAAAGCGGGAGCGGAGGTGTTCGGCTGCAAGTAGGTGTGAATGTTCAACCATAATTTGTAAAAAGCGGGTAAGAAAAGGTTCGAATGCCCGACTATATATTAACCAAAGCAGCAGGAGAGGTCTTTGGATAAGAGTGGGTGAGAATTTACAACCATAATCTATAAAATGCGGTGAAAAAAAAGGTGTGAATACCCCATAGAACACTAAAAGGTAGAGCGGAAGTGTTCGGCTGCAAGAAGGTGTGAATGTCTGACCATAGTTTGTAAAAAGCGGGTAAGAAAAGGTTCGAATGCCCGAACATACACCATCAAAGGAGGGAGCGGAGGTGTTCCGCTGTAAGAAGGTGTGAATGTCCGACCATAGTTGGCAAAAAGCAGGTAAGAAAAGGTTAAAATACCCGATTGTACACAATCAATAGCGGGAGCAGAGTTTTTCCGCTACTAAAAGGTGTGAAAGTCCGACCATGGTTTGTAAAAAGCGGGTAAGAAAAGGTGCGAATGCCCGACAATGTATGATCAAAAGAGGGAGCGGAGGTTTTCGGCTGAAACAAGGTCTGAATGTCCATCCATATTTTGTAAAAATCTGGGAAGAAAAGGCTCGAAAGCCCGACTATACACCATCAACAGCTGGAGCGGAGGTGTTCAGCTGCAAGAAGGTCTGAATGTCCATCAATAATTGCTAGAAAACATGGAAGAGAATTTTCGAATATCAAACTGCACATGATCATAAGCGGGAGAGGAGGTGTTCAAATGCAAGGTGGTGTGAATGTCCACCCATAATTACTGCAAAATGGGTAAGAAAAGGTACGAATGCCCAACCATACATGATCCTAACAGGGAGCGGAGGTGTTTGGCTGCGACAAGGTGTGTATGTCCACCCATAATTAATGAAAAGCGGGCAACAAGTAGGTTTGAATACCCATCATCAAAAGCAGGAGTGGATGTCTTCGGCTACAAGAAGGTTTGAATGTCTGACCATAGTTTGTAAAAAGCGGGTAAGAAAAGGTTCGAATGCCCGAACATACACCATCAAAGGAGGGAGCGGAGATGTTCCGCTGTAAGAAGGTGTGAATGTCCAACCATAATTGGCAAAAAGCAGGTAAGAAAAGGTTAAAATACCCTATTGTACACAATCAATAGCGGGAGCAGAGTTGTTCCGCTACTAAAAGGTGTGAAAGTCCGACCATGAATTGTAAAAAGCGGGTAAGAAAAGGTGCGAATGCCCGACAATGTATGATCAAAAGAGGGAGCGGAGGTTTTCGGCTGAAAGAAGGTCTGAATGTTCATCCATAATTTGTAAAAATCGGGGAAGAAAAGGCTCGAAAGCCCGACTATACACCATCAACAGCTGGAGCGGAGGTGTTCAGCTGCAAGAAGGTCTGAATGTCCATCAATAATTGCTAGAAAACATGGAAGAGAATTTTCGAATATCAAACCGCACATGATCATAAGCGGGAGAGGAGGTGTTAAAATGCAAAAAGGTGTGAATGTCCACCCATAATTACTGCAAAATGGGTAAGAAAAGGTACGAATGCCCAACCATACATCATCAAAAGCAGGAGTGGATGTGTTCGGCTACAAGAAGGTTTTAATGTCCGACCATAGTTTGTAAAAAGCGGGTAAGAAAAGGTTAGAATGCCCGAACATACACCATCAAAAGAGGGAGCGGAGGTGTTCCACTGTAAGAAGGTGTGAATGTCTGACCATAGTTGGTAAAAAGCGGGTAAGAAAAGGTGAAAATACCCGACTCTACACAATCAATAGCGGGAGCGGAGTTGTTCGGCTACTAAAAGGTGTGAAAGTCCGACCCTGGTTTGTAAAAAGCGGGTAAGAGAAGGTGCGAATAACCGACAATGTATGATCAAAAGAGGGAGCGGAGGTTTTCGGCTGCAAGAAGGTCTGAATGTCCAACAATAATTTTGTAAAAACCGGGGAAGAAAAGGCTCGAAAGCCCGACTATACATCATCAAAAGCGGGAGCGGAGGTGTTCAGCTGCAAGAAGGTCTGAATGTCCATCAATAATTGCTAGAAAACATGAAAGAAAATTTTCGAATATCAAACCACACATCATCATAAGCGGGAGAGGAGGTGTTCAGCTGCAAGAAGGTGTGAATGTCCGACCATAGTTTGTAAAAAATGGGTAAGAAAAGGTGCGAATGCTCAACCATACATAATCAAAAGCAGGAGTGGATGTGTTCGGCTACAAGAAGGTTTTAATGTTCGACCATAGTTTGTAAAATGCGGGTAAGAAAAGGTTCGAATGCCCGAACATACACCATCAAAAGAGGGAGCGGAGGTGTTCCGCTGTAAGACGGTGTGAATGTCCAACAATAGTTGGTAAAAAGCGGGTAAGAAAAGGTTAAAATACCCGACTGTACACAATCAATAGCGGGAGTGGAGTTGTTCGGCTACAAGAAGGTGTGAAAGTCCGACCATGGTTTGTAAAAAGCGGGTAAGAAAAGGTTCGAATGCCCGAATATATACCATCAAAAGCGGAAGCGGAGGAGTTCGGCTGCAAGAAGGTGTGAACGTCCGACCAAAGTTTGTAAAAAGCAGTGAAGAAAAGTTTCGAATATCCAACCATACATAATCAAAAGCGGGAGCAGAGCTGTTCGACTGCAAGTAGGTGTGAATGTCAGATCATAATTTGCAAAAAGCTGATGAGAAAGGGTGAGAATGCCCGACTATACACCATCAAATGCGGGGGCGGAAGTGTTCGGCTGTGAGTAGGTGTGAATGTCAAACCATAATTGCTGAAAAATGTGTTAGAAAAGACTAGAATGCCGGACCATACATCATCAAAAGCGGGAAAAGTGGTGTTCGGCTGCAAGTAGGTGTGAATGTCCAGCCATAATTACTCACAAACCGGTAAGAAAAGGTAGTATTGCCAGACCATACATTATCAAAACAGGGAGCGGAGGTGGTTCAGCTGCAAGGTGTGAATGTCCGACTAAAGTTTATAAAAAGCGGGTAAGACAAGGTGCGAATCCCTGACAATGTATGATCAAATGAGGGCGCGGAGGTTTTCGGCTGCAAGGTCTGAATGTACAACCATAATTTGTAAAAATTGGGGAAGAAAAGGCTCGAAAGCCCGACTATACACCATCAACAGCTGGAGCGGAGGTGTTCAGTTGCAAGAAGGTCTGAATGTCCATCAATAATTGCTAGAAAACATGAAAGAGAATTTTCGAATATCAAACCGCACATGATAATAAGCGGGAGAGGAGGTGTTCAGCTGCAAGAAGGTGTGAATGTCCACTCATAATTACTGAAAAATGGGTAAGAAAAGGTGCGAATTCCCAACCATACATCATCAAATGCACGAGTGGATGTGTTCGGCTACAAGAAGGTTTGAATGTCCGACCATAGTTTGTAAAAAGCGGGTAAGAAAAGGTTTGAATGCCCAAACATACACAATCAAAAGAGGGAGCGGAGGTGTTCCGCTGTAAGAAGGTGTTAATGTCCGACCATAGTTGGTAAAAAGCGGGTAAGAAAAGGTTAAAATACCCGACTGTACACAATCAATAGCGGGAGCGGAGTTGTTCGGCTACTAAAAGGTGTGAAAGTCCGACCCTGGTTTTAAAAAGCGGGTAAGAAAAGGTTCGAATGCCCGAACATACACCATCAAAAGAGGTAGCGGAGGTGTTCCGCTGTAAGACGGTGTGAATGTCCGATCATAGTTGGTAAAAAGCGGGTAAGAAAAGGTTAAAATACCCGACTGTACACAATCAAAAGAGGGAGCGGAGTTGTTCAGCTAAGAGAAGGTGTGAAAGTCCGACCATGGTTTGTAAAAAGCGGGTTAGAAAAGGTTCGAATGCCCGAATATACACTATCAAAACCGGAAGCGTAGGTGTTCGGCTGCAAGAAGGTGTGAACGTCCGACCAAAGTTTGTGAAAAAGCAGTTAAGAAAAGGTTCGAATATCTAACCAAACATAATCAAAAGCGGGAGCAGAGCTGTTCGACTGCAAGTAGGTGTGAATGTCAGAGAATAATTTGCAAAAAGCTGATGAGAAAGGGTGAGAAATCCCGACTATACACCATCAAATGCGGTAGCGGAGTTGTTCGGCTGTGAGTAGGTGTGATTCTCCAACCATAATTGCTGAAAAATGTGTCAGAAAAGGTAAGAATGCCGGTCCATACATCATCAAAAGCGGGAGAGGTGGTGTTCGGCTGCAAGTAGGTGTGAATGTCCATTGCTTTAAAACATGAAAGAAAATTTTCGAATATCAAACCTTACATGATCATTAGCGGGAGAGGAGGTGTTCAGCTGCAAGAAGGTGTGAATATCCACCCATAATTACTGAAAAATGGGTAGGAAAAGATGCGAATGTCCAACCATAAATCATCAAAAGCAGGAGTGGAGTTTGTCAGCTACAAGAAGGTATGAAAGTCCAACCATGGTTTGTAAAAAGCGGGTAAGAGAAGGTTCGAATACCCGAATATATACCATCAAAAGCGAAAGCGGAGGTGTTCGGCTGCAAGAAGGTGTGAACGTCCGACCAAAGTTTGTAAAAAGCAGTTAAGAAAAGGTTTGAATATCCAACCGAACATAATCAAAAGCGGGAGCAGAGCTGTTCGACTGCAAGTAGGTGTGAATGTCAGATCATAATTGCTGAAAAATGTGATAGAAAAGACTAGAATGCCGGACAATACATCATCAAAAGCGGGAGAGTTGGTTTTTCGCCTGCAAGTAGGTGTGAATGTCCAGCCATAATTACTCACAAACGGGGGAAGAAAAGGTAGTATTTCCAGACCACACATGATCAAAACAGGGAATGGAGGTGGTTCAGCTGCAAGGTGTGAATGTCTGACTAAAGTTTGTAAAAACCGTGTAAGACAAGGGGCGTATGCCCGACAATGTATGATCAAAAGAGGGAGCGGAGGTTTTCGGCTGCAAGGTCTGAATGTCAAACCACAATTTGTAAAAATCTGGGAAGAAAAGGCTCGAAAGCCCGACTATACACCATCAAATGCGGGAGCAGAGGTGTTCAGGTGCAAGAAGGTGTGAATGTCCGACTATATTTGGTGAAAAGCAGGTGAAGCAAGGTCTGAATGCCCAACCTTACATCATCAAAAGCGAGATCAGAGGTGTTTGGCTGCAAGAAGGCCATAGTTTGCCAAAAGCGGGTAGGGTGCGAATGTCCGACTAAATATCAACAAAATTTGGGGCGGAGGTCTTCGGATGCAAGTGGGTGTGAATGTCCGACTATATTTGGTGAAAAGCAGGTGAAGCAAGGTCTGAATGCCCAACCTTACATCATCAAAAGCGAGATCAGAGGTGTTTGGCTGCAAGAAGGCCATAGTTTGCCAAAAGCGGGTAAGGTGCGAATGTCCGACTAAATATCAACAAAATTTGGGGCGGAGGTCTTCGGATGCAAGTGGGTGTGAATGTCCGACTATATTTGGTGAAAAGCAGGTGAAGAAAGGTCTGAATGCCCAACCTTACATCATCAAAAGCGAGATCAGAGGTGTTTGGCTGCAAGAAGGCCATAGTTTGCCAAAAGCGGGTAAGGTGCGAATGACCGACTAAATATCAACAAAAGTGGGGGCGGAGGTCTTCGGATGCAAGTGGGTGTGAATATCCCACCATACAAGTATGGTGGAGAGGAAGCTGTGAATGGCCGACCATAGTAAAAGGCAGGTGAGAGAAGGTGCGAATGTCAAACCATACATAATCAAAACAGGGAGCGGAGGTGTTCTGCTGTAAGAATTTGTGAATGTCCAACCATAGTTGGTAAAAAGCGGGAAAGAAAAGGTTAAAATACCCGACTCTACACAATCAATAGCGGGAGCGGAGTTGTTCGGCTACTAAAAGGTGTGAAAGTCCGACCATGGTTTGTAAAAAGCGGGTAAGAAAAGGTGCGAATGCCCGACAATGTATGATCAAAAGAGGGAGTGGAGGTTTTCGGCTGCAAGAAGGTCTGAATGTCCAACCATAATTTGTAAAAACCGGGGAAGAAAAGGCTCGAAAGCCCGACTATACATCATCAAAAGCGGGAGCGGAGGTGTTCAGCTGCAAGAAGGTCTGAATGTCCATCAATAATTGCTAGAAAACATGAAAGAAAATTTTCGAATATCAAACCACACATCATCATAAGCGGGAGAGGAGGTGTTCAGCTGCAAGAAGGTGTGAATGTCCGACCATAGTTTGTAAAAAATGGGTAAGAAAAGGTGCGAATGCTCAACCATACATAATCAAAAGCAGGAGTGGATGTGTTCGGCTACAAGAAGGTTTTAATGTCCGACCATAGTTTGTAAAATGCGGGTAAGAAAAGGTTCGAATGCCCGAACATACACCATCAAAAGAGGGAGCGGAGGTGTTCCGCTGTAAGACGGTGTGAATGTCCAACAATAGTTGGTAAAAAGCGGGTAAGAAAAGGTTAAATTACCCGACTGTACACAATCAAAAGAGGGAGCGGAGTTGTTCAGCTAAGAGAAGGTGTGAAAGTCCGACCTTGGTTTGTAAAAAGCGGGTAAGAAAAGGTTCGTATGCCCGAATATACACCATCAAAAGCAGGAGTGCATGTGTTCGGCTACAAGAAGGTGTGAACGTCCAACCAAAGTTTGTAAAAAGCAGTTAAGAAAAGGTTCGAATATCCAACCAAACATAATCAAATGCGGGAGCAGAGCTGTTCGACTGCAAGTAGGTGTGAATGTCAGATCATAATTTGCAAAAAGCTGATGAGAAAGGGTGAGAATGCCCGACTATACACCATCAAATGCGGGAGCGGAGTTGTTCGGCTGTGAGTAGGTGTGAATCTCCGACCATAATTGCTGAAAAATGTGTTAGAAAAGGTAAGAATGCCGGTCCATACATCATCAAAAGCGAGAGAGGTTGTGTTCGGCTTTAAGTAGGTGTGACTGTTCTACTAAAGTTTGTAAAAAGTGGGTAAGACAAGGTGCGAATGCCTGACAATGTATGATCAAAAATGGGAGCGGAGGTGTTCAGCTGCAAGAAGGTCTACATGTCCATCAATAATTGCTAGAAAACATGAAAGAAACTTTTCGAAAATCAAACCGCACATGATCATAAGTGGGAGAGGAGGTGTTCAGCTTCAAGGTGTGAATGTCCACCCATAATTCCTGAAAAATGGGCAAAAAAAAGGTGTGAATGCCCAACCATACATCATCAAAAGCAGGAGTGGAAGTGTTCGGCTACAAGAAGGTGTGAACGTCCAACCAAAATATGTAAAAAGCAGTTCAGAAAAGGTTCGAATATCCAACCAAACATAATCAAAAGCGGGAGCAGAGCTTTTCGACTGCAAGTAGGTGTGAATGTCAGATCATAATTTGCAAAAAGCTGATGAGAAAGGGTGAGAATGCCCGACTATACATCATCAAATGCGGGAGCGGAGTTGTTCGGCTGTGAGTAGGTGTGAATCTCCGACCATAATTGCTGAAAAATGTGTTAGAAAAGGTAAAAATGCCGGTCCATACATCATCAAAAGCGAGAGAGGTTGTGTTCGGCTGCAAGTAGGTGTGAATGTCCAGCCATAATTACTCACAAACGGGTAAGAAAAGGTAGTATTGCCAGACCATATATGATCAAAACAGGGAGCGGAGGTGGTTCAGCTGCAAGAAGGTTTGAATGTCCGACTAAAGTTTGTAAAAAGCGGGTAAGACAAGGTGTGAATGCCCGACAATGTATGATCAAAAGAGGAGCGGAGGTTTTCGGCTGCAAGAAGGTCTGAATGTCCACCCATAATTACTGAAAAATGGGTAAGAAAAGGTGCGAAAGCCCAACCGCACATGATCATAAGTGGATGAGAAGGTGTTCGATTGCAAGTAGGTGTGAATGTAAGATCATAATTTGTAAAAAGCGGGTAAGAAAAGGTAAGAATGCCCAACCATAAATTATCAAAAGCGGCAGCAGAGTTTCGGCTTGTATTTATCAATGTCTAGATAGATTTCAACAAAAAACAACGTTGTACTTTGCAGTAAAAGAAAGTGCAAATCAAAAGTTTTAGGAATCCGAGAATAAGCTTATTTTCATGAGTTCTGCACGATTTCGGATTTTATGTATAAAATGAATTTCTTCACGCAAACTAAGTTAACACTGCTTTGTCCTTCATATGTACCCATTTCTACATATATTTCAAGCATAAACTTCCTCATATTACCCTGAATGAGAAAGAGCCACACTTGTGATTAAGCCATACCTCCCTTTTGAGGAGTTCTGCATGATTTGGGATTTTATCTATAAAATTAATTCCTTCACTCAAACTATGTAAAAACGGCTTTTACCTTCATATTTATCAATGTCTCGATAGATTTAAACAAAAAAACAACGTTGTACTTTGCAATAAAAGAAAGAGCAAATCAAAAGTTTTAGGAATCCGAGAATAAGCTTATTTTCATGAGTTCTGCACGATTTCGGATTTTATGTATAAAATGAATTCATTCACTCAAACCAAGTTAAAACTGCTTTTTCCTTCATATTTATCAATGTCTAGATCGACTTCAACAAAGAACAACATTGTATTTTGCAGTAGAAGAAAGAGCAAAACTGAAGGATCAGGAATCCGAGAATAAGCTTCTTTTCATACGTTCTGTATGATTTGGGATTTTATCTATAAAATGAATTCCTTCACTCAAACTAAGTTAACACTGCTTTGTCCATCATATGTACCCATTTCTACATATATTTCAAGCATAAACTTCCTCATACTACCCTGAATGAGAAAGAACCACACTTGTGATTAAGCCATACGCCCCTTTTGAGGAGTTCTGCATGATTTGGGATTTTATCTATAAAATCAATTCCTTCACTCAAACTATGTTAAAACGGCTTTTACCTTCATATTTATCAATGTCTCGATAGATTTAAACAAAAAAACAACGTTGTACTTTGCAGTAAAAGAAAGAGCCAATCAAAAGTTTTAGGAATCCGAGAATAAGCTTATTTTCATGAGTTCTGCACGATTTCGGATTTTATGTATAAAATGAATTCATTCACTCAAACCAAGTTAAAACTTCTTTTTCCTTCATATTTATCAATGTCTAGATCGACTTCAACAAAGAACAACATTGTATTTTGCAGTAGAAGAAAGAGCAACACTGAAGGATCAGGAATCCGAGAATAAGCTTATTTTCTTATGGGCAAGTGGGAACTGCTTTGTCCTTCATATTTATCAATGTGTAGATGGATTTCAACTTCTTCTACTGCAAAGTCCAATGTTTTTCTTTGTTGAAGTCGATGTAGACATTGATGAATATGGAAGGACAAAGCAGTTTTAACTTGGTTTGAGCAAAGCAATTCATTTTATAGCAAAATCCGAAATCGTGCAGAACTCATGAAAGCAGGCTTATACTCGGATTCCTGAAACTTTAGATTTGCTCTTTCTTTTACTGCAAAGTACAACGTTGTTTTTTTGTTTAAATATTTCTAGACATGGTAAATATGAAGGACAAATCAGTTTTAACATAGTTTGAGTGAAGTAATGCATTTTATAAGCAAAATCCCAAATCATGCAGAACTCACGAAATGCTTTTTCTCGCTTTTCACTGCTTTTTACAAACTTTGGTCGGACGTTCACACCTTCTTGCAGCCGAACACCACCTCTCCCGCTTTTGATGATGTATGGTCCAGTATTCTTACCTTTTCTAACACATTTTTCAGCAATTATGGTCGAACATTCACACCTTCTTGCAGCTGAACACCTCCCTCCCGCTTTTGATGATGTATAGTCGGGCTTTCGAGCCTTTTCTTACCCGGTTTTTACAAATTATGGTTGGACATTCAGACCTTGCAGCCGAACAGCTCCGCTCTCTCTTTTGATCATACATTGTTGGGCATTCGCACCTTGTCTTACCCGCTTTTTACAAACTATAGTCAGACATTCACACCTTGCAGCTGAACCTCCGCTCCCTGTTTTGATCATGTATGGTCTGGCAATACTACCTTTTCTTCCCCCGTTTGTGAGTAATTATGGCTGGACATTCACACCTACTTGTAGTCGAACAGCTCTGCTCCCGCTTTTGATTATGTTTGGTTGGATATTCGAACCTTTTCTTAACTGCTTTTTACAAACCATGGTCGGACTTTCACACCTTCTTGTAGCCGAACAACTCCGCTCCCGCTATTGATTGTGTACAGTCGGGTATTTTAACCATTTCTTACCCGCTTTTTACCAACTATGGTAGGACATTCAAACCTTCGTGTATCCGAAAACCTCCGCTCTCTCTTTTGATCATACATTGTCGGACATTCGCACCTTTTCTTACCCGCTTTTTACAAACCATGGTCGGACTGTCACAACTTCTTGTAGCCGAAAACATCCGCTCCCGCTATTGATTGTGTACAGTCGGGTATTTTAACCTTTTCTTTCCCGCTTTTTACCAACTATGGTCGGACATTCACACCTTCGTACAGCGGAACACCTCCGCTCACTCTTTTGATGGTGTATGTTCGGGCATTCAGACCTTTTCTTACCCGCTTTTTCCAAACTATGGTCGGACATTCAAACCTTCTTGTAGCCGAACACATCCACTCCTGCTTTTGATGATGTATGGTTGAGCATTCGCACCTTTTCTTACCCATTTTTTACAAACTATGGTCGGACATTCACACCTTCTTGCATCTGAACACCTCCTCTCCCGCTTTTGATGATGTATAGTCGGGCTTTCGAGCCTTTTCTTCCCCGGTTTTTACAAAATTATTTTTGGACATTCAGACCTTCTTGCAGCCGAAAACCTCCGCTCCCTCTTTTGATCATACATTGTCGGGCATTCGCACCTTCTCTTACCCGCTTTTTACAAACCAGGGTTGGACTTTCACACCTTTTAGTAGCCGAACAACTCCGCTCCCGCTATTGATTGTGTACAGTCGGGTATTTTCACCTTTTCTTACCCGCTTTTTACCAACTATGGTCAGACATTCACACCTTCTTACAGTGGATCACCTCCGCACCCTCTTTTGATGGTGTATGTTCGGGCATTCAAACCTTTTCTTACCCGCTTTTTACAAACTATGGTCGGACATTAAAACCTTCTTGTAGCCGAACACATCCACTCCTGCTTTTGATGATGTATGGTTGGGCATTCGTACCTTTTCTTACCCATTTTGCAGTAATTATGGGTGGACATTCACACCTTTTTGCATTTTAACACCTCCTCTCCCGCTTATGATCATGTGCGGTTTGATATTCGAAAATTCTCTTCCATGTTTTCTAGCAATTATTGATGGACATTCAGACCTTCTTGCAGCTGAACACCTCCGCTCCAGCTGTTGATGGTGTATAGTCGGGCTTTCGAGCCTTTTCTTCCCCGATTTTTACAAATTATGGATGGACATTCAGACCTTCTTTCAGCCGAACACCTCCGCTCCCTCCTTTGATGGTGTATGTTCGGGCATTCGAACCTTTTCTTACCCGCTTTTTACAAACTATGGTTTGACATTCACACCTTCTTACAGCGGAACACCTCCGCTCTACCTTTTAGTGTTCTATGGGGTATTCACACCTTTTTTTTCACCGCATTTTATAGATTATGGTTGTAAATTCTCATCCACTCTTATCCGAAGACCTCTCCTCCTGCTTTGGTTAATATATAGTCGGGCATTCGAACCTTTTCTTACCCGCTTTTAACAAATTATGGTCGAACATTCACACCTACTTGCAGCCGAACACCTCCGCTCCCGCTTTTGATGGTGTATAGTCGGGCTTTCGAGCCTTTTCTTCCCCGGTTTTTACAAATTATGGTTGGACATTCAGACCTTGCAGCCGAAAACCTCCGCTCCCTCTTTTGATCATACATTGTCAGGCATTCGCACCTACTTGCAGCCGAATACTTCCGCTCCACCTTTTAGTGATGTATGGTTGGCATTTGCACCTTTTCTTACCCTTTCTTACCCTACTGATTGCTTAAGATTAAGTTGTTTTTTCTCAAACTACAACATTTTTAATTAATTGTTGAAACTTGATTTGAAGTGGATAAATAAGGAGGACAAACAGTTTTAAGTCAGGCTGATAGAAGGAATTAATTTTATAGCAAAATCTGTATTTCGTCATATGTCGAGAGATGCTTATTGCTGAAGAAGTTCTTTCTCATTCTACAAAGTACAACGTTGTTTATCGTTGAAACTTGATTAGACATGAATAAATATGAAGGACAAAGCAGTCTTAACTTGGTTAGAGTTAAGGAATTCGTTTTATAGGAGAATCCGAATTCGTGCATAACTCGTAAAATAGAGCTTACTTTCGGATTCCTGAAGAATGAGTCTGGTTCTTTCTCATAATACAAAGTTTGCTGTTTATTGTTGAAACTTCATCAGAAGTGAAGAAATAAATGAATGCCTATCAACAAATGTGGGATCTAAACTCTAGTGCTTCCTCTAAAATAATTTCCTTTCTCAATTCAGAAATGTGTGTGTGTAAGTCACAACACCCGTGACACCAAAACGGCTTTCTTTTCACTCTTTTCTCTACACTCTGCACTGTGAGCACATACACCAAATCAGAAAGGCTTTTTTCTCTCTTTTCTACATTATGGACTGTGGGGACACAAAACCGCTCTCTCTTTTTTTTTTTTATTGTGTGCCAGGGCGTTGTCTCACGTAATAGATTATGCTTACGATACGAATGGGTTTATCAGTCACATCAGAATCCATACATACTGATCCTCCCGTAATAAAATGGTCGGATCTTATCAAACACACTTTGTTTCTTGTGACAATCAAGTCAGCGAAACAGCGTATACACGTCAAGACACTGAATCAAGTTTGCCACAAGAACTCATAAGTTTGGCAGTATTGCTCTGCTGTCAGCAATCATACACCCATTCTATTTTCGTGAGACATGTGCAGGCACCTGTTCATCTACTGTTCTATCACTATGAATTAGTTCATCTATTATCAATAAGGATACTTCTACAACTACTATCAAAGTATGTCCAGACTTCTTATGTTGTCAGTTGCTATATATGAATAAGTGGGTAGCTACTGACAAGCATTAAGCATGTCACACAGCCCAAACATATAACATTTCAGGACACACCACACAGTTAACAACCACAGTGAAGTATCAAAGCCCAAACATGTAACATTCAACAGGACACTTACACAACACATTCAAATCAAACAGTCAGACAACATACAAGAACATATACCCCAGCCGGCATTGCTCCCTGCCTATTTTCCTACAGCTCACTATGTGTGCGCACACCTTTATTCACAAACTCTTCAACTTATACTCTTTTACCAAAGCTGCTACAGCTCGATTGGCCGAATACCCTTAGATCCTATTTCGGTGAATTTGACATCTGCCTTACATGTAACAGATTAGCGGTTTAGCAGTTTTAATTTAGTTTGAGTGAAGGAATTCATTTTATAGCAAAATCCGAAATCGTGAAGAACTCATGAAAGTAAGGTTATTCTCGGATTCCGAAAACTTTAGATTTGCTCTTTCTTTTACTGCAAAGTACAACGTTGTTTTTTTTTTTTGTTTAAATCTTTCTAGACATGGTAAATATGAAGGACAAAGCAGTTTTAACATAGTTTGAGTGAAGGAATTCATTTTATAGATAAAATCCCAAGAGTCTGCTGAGAAAAGAGAGTGAATGCGAAGTAGACTTTAACACGGCTCTGGGAGCGAGCCGAGTGTGGGCTAACCGCGAGAATTGCTTGAAAGAAACGCGACACCGAATGAGCGGTCAGAACAAAGCCTCAATACGGTGTTCCCATGGTGTTTTTGTTGCTGCCTTGTCGATTGCACAGGGGCAAGCGTTTCAACCAAGCAACGCTCACCATGGGGAAGGTGGCTATGGCAACTAGCCTGATGCCCTGCTCCCGCAGTGACGGATAATCGTACTCTGGTTTCTCTTCATAACATACAAGTCTTTCGCCTTTTACTAAAGACTTTCGTGGAGAGCAGCACTAATGAGTTGTTTCTATTTTTGGCAGGCTTTACCTTTGCGGGTGAAGCCCTTTCTGTCTGTGCAAAAGAAATCTTCTTACTGTGCAGAGTGACTTCTCTGAGTAGAGTCGCCTTACTTGTTGCGATTGTGCCGATGTTCGAAGCTGGAGTGCAAAGTTGTTGCTTGAATGGTGCTTGCTGGAGCATGCGGGAGTGCAAAGTTATACCATTTAAAAGGGCTGAAGAGTGCTCAGTGCAGCGGGTGGGCGGAGGTGCAACGTGACACTCTGGCCACCTATGGCCATAAAAAGAACACTGCTACAAGTGCGCATTGTGCCAGCAAGGGCCCTCGGACCTGAAACAGTGGACAGTTATCGCTTCTCGGCCTTTTGGCTAAGATCAAGTGTAGTATCTGTTCTTATCAGTTTAATATGTCCTCTATACAAGGACTACATATTAAATGGATTTTTAAGAATAGGAGTTGAAAAAGAAGCTTGCTCCGTTCACTCCAAGCATCGACCCAGTACTGCAGTGCCGCTGGGAACGGTGCGCTCTTCTCTGCTGTTCCCGTGGTGTTCCCGTGGTGTTGTCCTTCATATTTACCATGTCTAGAAAGATTTAAAGAAAAAAAACAACGTTGAACTTTGCAGTAAAAGAAAGAGCAAATCTAAAGTTTTCGGAATCCGAGAATAAGCTTACTTTCATGAGTTCTTCACGATTTCGGATTTTGCTATAAAATGAATTCCTTCACTCAAACTAAATTAAAACTGCTAAACCGCTAATCTGTTACATGTAAGGCAGATGTCAAATTCACCGAAATAGGATCTAAAGGTATTCGGCCAATCGAGCTGTAGCAGCTTCGGTAAAAGAGTATAAGTTGAAGAGTTTGTGAATAAAGGTGTGCGCACACATAGTGAGCTGTAGGAAAATAGGTTGGGAGCAATGCCGACTGGGGTATATGTTCTTGTATGTTGTCTGACTGTTTGATTTGAATGTGTTGTGTAAGTGTCCTGTTGAATGTTTGGGCTTTGACACTTCACTGTGGTTGTTAACTGTGTGGTGTGTCCTGAAATGTTATATGTTTGGGCTGTGTGACATGCTTAATGCTTGTCAGTAGCTACCCACTTATTCATATATAGCAACTGACAACATAAGAAGTCTGGACATACTTTGATAGTAGTTGTAGAAGTATCCTTATTGATAATAGATAAACTAATTCATAGTGATTGAACAGTAGATGAACAGGTGCCTGTACATGTCTCACGAAAATAAAATGGGTGTATGATTGCTGACGGCAGAGCAATACTGCCAAACTTATGAGTTCTTGTGGCAAACTTGATTCAGTGTGTTGACGTGTATACGCTGTTTCGCTGACTTGATTGTCACAAGAAACAAAGTGTGTTTGATAAGATCCGACCATTTTATTACGGGAGGATCAGTATGTATGGATTCTGATGTGACTGATAAACCCATTCGTATCTTAAGCATAATCTAATACGTGAGACAACGCCCTGGCACACAATCAAAAAAAAAAAGAGAGAGCGGTTTTGTGTCCCCACAGTCCATAATGTAGAAAAGAGAGAAAAAAGCCTTTCTGATTTGGTGTGTGTGCTCATAGTGCAGAGTGTAGAGAAAAGAGAGAAAAGAAAGCCGTTTTGGTGTCACGGGTGTTGTGACTTACACACACACATTTCTGAATTGAGAAAAGAAATTATTTTAGAGGAAGCAGTAGAGTTTAGATTCCACATTTGTTGATAGGCATTCATTTATTTCTTCACTTCTGATGAAGTTTCAACAATAAACAACAAACTTTGTATTATGAGAAAGAACCAGACTCATTCTTCAGGAATCCGAAAATAAGCACGAATTCGGATTCTCCTATAAAACGAATTAATTAACTCAAACCAAGTTAAGACTGCTTTGTCCTTCATATTTATTCATGTCTAATCAAGTTTCAACGATAAACAACGTTGTACTTTGTAGAATGAGAAAGAACTTCTTCAGCAATAAGCATCTCTCGACATATGACGAAATACAGATTTTGCTATAAAATTAATTTCTTCTATCAGCGTGACTTAAAACTGTTTGTCCTCCTTATTTATCCACTTCAAATCAAGTTTCAACAATTAAAAAAATATTGTAGTTTGAGAAAGAACAACTTAATCTTCAGCAATCAGTATAAAAAGAGGGTAACAAAAGGTGCAAATGCCAACCATACATCACCATACAAGGTGGAGCGGAAGTATTCAGCTGCAAGTAGGTGTGAATGTTCGACCATAATTTGTAAAAAGTGGGTAAGAAAAGGTGCGAATTCCCAACCATACATCATCAAATGCACGAGTGGATGTGTTCGGCTACAAGAAGGTTTGAATGTCCGACCATAGTTTGTAAAAAGCGGGTAAGAAAAGGTTTGAATGCCCAAACATACACAATCAACAGAGGGAGCGGAGGTGTTCCGCTGTAAGAACGTGTGAATGTCCGACCATAGTTGGTAAAAAGCGGGTAAGAAAAGGTTAAAATACCTGACTGTACACAATCAATAGCGGGAGTGGAGTTGTTCGGCTACTAAAGGGTGTGAAAGTCCGACCCTGGTTTTAAAAAGTGGGTAAGAAAAGGTTCGACTGCCCGAACATACACCATCAAAAGAGGGAGCGGAGGTGTTCCGCTGTAAGACGGTGTGAATGTCCGATCATAGTTGGTAAAAAGCGGGTAAGAAAAGGTTAAAATACCCGACTGTACACAATCAAATGAGGGAGCGGAGTTGTTCAGCTAAGAGAAGGTGTGAAAGTCCGACCATGGTTTGTAATAAGCGGGTAAGAAAAGGTTCGTATGCCCGAATATACACTATCAAAACCGGAAGCGTAGGTGTTCGGCTGCAAGAAGGTGTGAACGTCCGACCAAAGTTTGTGAAAAAGCAGTTAAGAAAAGGTTCGAATATCTAACCAAACATAATCAAAAGCGGGAGCAGAGCTGTTCGACTGCAAGTAGGTGTGAATGTCAGAGAATAATTTGCAAAAAGCTGATCAGAAAGGGTGAGAAATCCCGACTATACACCATCAAATGCGGTAGCGGAGTTGTTCGGCTGTGAGTAGGTGTGATTCTCCAACCATAATTGCTGAAAAATGTGTTAGAAAAGGTAAGAATGCCGGTCCATACATCATTAAAAGCGGGAGAGGTGGTGTTCGGCTGCAAGTAGGTGTGAATGTCCATTAATAATTGCTTTAAAACATGAAAGAAAATTTTCGAATATCAAACCTTACATGATCATTAGCGGGAGAGGAGGTGTTCAGCTGCAAGAAGATGTGAATATCCACCCATAATTACTGAAAAATGGGTAGGAAAAGATGCGAATGTCCAACCATAAATCATCAAAAGCAGGAGTGGAGTTGTTCAGCTACAAGAAGGTATGAAAGTCCAACCATGGTTTGTAAAAAGCGGGTAAGAGAAGGTTCGAATACCCGAATATTTACCATCAAAAGCGGAAGCGGAGGTGTTTGGCTGCAAGAAGGTGTGAACGTCCGACCAAAGTTTGTAAAAAGCAGTTAAGAAAAGGTTTGAATATCCAACCGAACATAATCAAAAGCGGGAGCAGAGCTGTTCGACTGCAAGTAGGTGTGAATGTCAGATCATAATTGCTGAAAAATGTGATAGAAAAGACTAGAATGCCGGACAATACATCATCAAAAGCGGGAGAGGTGGTTTTTCGGCTGCAAGTAGGTGTGAATGTCCAGCCATAATTACTCACATACGGGGGAAGAAAAGGTAGTATTTCCAGACCACACATGATCAAAACAGGGAATGGAGGTGGTTCAGCTGCAAGGTGTGAATGTCTGACTAAAGTTTGTAAAAACCGTGTAAGACAAGGGGCGAATGCCCGACAATGTATGATCAAAAGAGGGAGCGGAGGTTTTCGGCTGCAAGGTCTGAATGTCCAACCACAATTTGTAAAAATCGGGGAAGAAAAGGCTCGAAAGCCCGACTATACACCATCAAAAGCGGGAGCAGAGGTGTTCAGATGCAAGAAGGTCTGAATGTCCGACCAAAAATTACTGAAAAATGGGTAAGAAAAGGTGCGAATGCCAAATCATACATCATCAAAAGCAGGAGCGAATGTGTTCGGCTACAAGAAGGTTTGAATGTCCAACCATAGTAAGTAATAGGCGGGTAAGAAAAGGCTCGAATGCCCGACTATATACCATCAAAATCGGAAGCGGAGGTGTTCGGCTGCAAGTAGGTGTGAATGTTCGACCATAATTTGTAAAAAGCGGGTAAGAAAAGGTTCGAATGCCCGACTATATATTAACCAAAGCAGGAGGAGAGGTCTTCGGATAAGAGTGGGTGAGAATTTACAACCATAATCTATAAAATGCGGTAAAAAAAAGGTGTGAATACCCCATAGAACACTAAAAGGTAGAGCGGAAGTGTTCGGCTGCAAGAAGGTGTGAATGTCTGACCATAGTTTGTAAAAAGCGGGTAAGAAAAGGTTCGAATGCCCGAACATACACCATCAAAGGAGGGAGCGGAGGTGTTCCGCTGTAAGAAGGTGTGAATGTCCGACCATAGTTGGCAAAAAGCGGGTAAGAAAAGGTTAAAATACCCGATTGTACACAATCAATAGCGGGAGCAGAGTTGTTTCGCTACTAAAAGGTGTGAAAGTCCGACCATGGTTTGTAAAAAGCGGGTAAGAAAAGGTGCGAATGCCCGACAATGTATGATCAAAAGAGGGAGCGGAGGTTTTCGGCTGAAACAAGGTCTGAATGTCCATCCATATTTTGCAAAAATCTGGGAAGAAAAGGCTCGAAATTCCGACTATACACCATCAACAGCTGGAGCGGAGGTGTTCAGCTGCAAGAAGGTCTGAATGTCCATCAATAATTGCTAGAAAACATGGAAGAGAATTTTCGAATATCAAACCGCACATGATCATAAGCGGGAGAGGAGGTGTTCAAATGCAAGAAAGTGTGAATGTCCACCCATAATTACTGCAAAATGGGTAAGAAAAGGTACGAATGCCCAACCATACATGATCCTAACAGGGAGCGGAGGTGTTTGGCTGCGACAAGGTGTGTATGTCCACCCATAATTAATGAAAAGCGGGCAACAAGTAGGTTTGAATACCCATCATCAAAAGCAGGAGTGGATGTGTTCGGCTACAAGAAGGTTTGAATGTCTGACCATAGTTTGTAAAAAGCGGGTAAGAAAAGGTTCGAATGCCCGAACATACACCATCAAAGGAGGGAGCGGAGGTGTTCCGCTGTAAGAAGGTGTGAATGTCCAACCATAATTGGCAAAAAGCAGGTAAGAAAAGGTTAAAATACCCTATTGTACACAATCAATAGCGGGAGCAGAGTTGTTCCGCTACTAAAAGGTGTGAAAGTCCAACCATGAATTGTAAAAAGCGGGTAAAAAAAGGTGCGAATGCCCGACAATGTATGATCAAAAGAGGGAGCGGAGGTTTTCGGCTGAAAGAAGGTCTGAATGTCCATCCATAATTTGTAAAAATCGGGGAAGAAAAGGCTCGAAAGCCCGACTATACACCATCAACAGCTGGAGCGGAGGTGTTCAGCTGCAAGAAGGTCTGAATGTCCATCAATAATTGCTAGAAAACATGGAAGAGAATTTTCGAATATCAAACCGTACATGATCATAAGCGGGAGAGGAGGTGTTAAAATGCAAAAAGGTGTGAATGTCCACCCATAATTACTGCAAAATGGGTAAGAAAAGGTACGAATGCCCAACCATACATCATCAAAAGCAGGAGTGGATGTGTTCGGCTACAAGAAGGTTTTAATGTCCGACCATAGTTTGTAAAAAGCGGGTAAGAAAAGGTTTGAATGCCCGAACATACACCATCAAAAGAGGGAGCGGAGGTGTTCCACTGTAAGAAGGTGTGAATGTCTGACCATAGTTGGTAAAAAGCGGGTAAGAAAAGGTGAAAATACCCGACTGTACACAATCAATAGCGGGAGCGGAGTTGTTCGGCTACTAAAAGGTGTGAAAGTCCGACCCTGGTTTGTAAAAAGCGGGTAAGAGAAGGTGCGAATGCCCGACAATGTATGATCAAAAGAGGGAGCGGAGGTTTTCGGCTGCAAGAAGGTCTGAATGTCCAACAATAATTTTGTAAAAACCGGGGAAGAAAAGGCTCGAAAGCCCGACTATACATCATCAAAAGCGGGAGCGGAGGTGTTCAGCTGCAAGAAGGTCTGAATGTCCATCAATAATTGCTAGATAACATGAAAGAAAATTTTCAAATATCAAACCACACATCATCATAAGCGGGAGAGGAGGTGTTCAGTTGCAAGAAGGTGTGAATGTCTGACCATAGTTCGTAAAATGCGGGTAAGAAAAGGTTCGAATGCCCGAACATACACCATCAAAAGAGGGAGCCGAGGTGTTCCGCTGTAAGACGGTGTGAATGTCCAACAATAGTTGGTAAAAAGCGGGTAAGAAAAGGTTAAAATACCCGACTGTACACAATCAATAGCGGGAGCGGAGTTGTTCGGCTACAAGAAGGTGTGAAAGTCCGACCATGGTTTGTAAAAAGCGGGTAAGAAAAGGTTCGAATGCCCGAATATATACCATCAAAAGCGGAAGCGGAGGTGTTCGGCTGCAAGAAGGTGTGAACGTCCGACCAAAGTTTGTAAAAAGCAGTGAAGAAAATTTTCGATTATCCAACCAAACATAATCAAAAGCGGGAGCAGAGCTGTTCGACTGCAAGTAGGTGTGAATGTCAGATCATAATTTGCAAAAAGCTGATGAGAAAGGGTGAGAATGCCCGACTATACACCATCAAATGCGGGAGCGGAAGTGTTCGGCTGTGAGTAGGTGTGAATGTCAAACCATAATTGCTGAAAAATGTGTTAGAAAAGACTAGAATGCCGGACCATACATCATCAAAAGCGGGAAAAGTGGTGTTCGGCTGCAAGTAGGTGTGAATGTCCAGCCATAATTACTCACAAACCGGTAAGAAAAGGTAGTATTGCCAGACCATACATTATCAAAACAGGGAGCGGAGGTGGTTCAGCTGCAAGGTGTGAATGTCTGACTAAAGTTTATAAAAAGCGGGTAAGACAAGGTGCGAATGCCTGACAATGTATGATCAAATGAGGGAGCGGAGGTTTTCGGCTGCAAGGTCTGAATGTACAACCATAATTTGTAAAAACCGGGGAAGAAAAGGCTTGAAAGCCCGACTATACACCATCAAAAGCAGGAGCGGAGGTGTTCGGCTGCAAGTAGGTGTGAATGTTCGACCATAATTTGTAAAAAGCGGGTAAGAAAAGGTTTGAATGCCCGACTATATATTAACAAAAGCAGGAGGAGAGGTCTTCGGATAAGAGTGGGTGAGAATTTCCAACCATAATTAATAAAATGCGGTGAAAAAAAAGGTGTGAATACCCCATAGAACACTAAAAGGTGGAGCAGAAGTGTTCGGCTGCAAGAAGGTGTGACTGTTCGACTATATTTGGTGAAAAGCAGGTGAAGCAAGGTCTGAATGCCCAACCTTACATCATCAAAAACGAGATCAGAGGTGTTTGGCTGCAAGAAGGCCATAGTTTGCCAAAAGCGGGTAAGCTGCGAATGACCGACTAAATATCAACAAAAGTGGGGGCGGAGGTCTTCGGATATAAGTGGTTGTGAATATCCCACCATACAAGTATGGTGGAGAGGAAGCTGTGAATGGCCGACCATAGTAAAAAGCGGGTGAGAAAAGGTGCGAATGTCAAATCATACATGATCAAAACAGGGAGCGGAGGTGTTTGGCTGCGACAAGGTGTGTATGTCCACCCATAATTAATGAAAAGCGGGCAACAAGTAGGTTTGAATACCCATCATCAAAAGCAGGAGTGGATGTGTTCGGCTACAAGAAGGTTTGAATGTCTGACCATAGTTTGTAAAAAGCGGGTAAGACAAGGTTCGAATGCCCGAACATACACCATCAAAAGAGGGAGCGGAGGTGTTCCGCTGTAAGACGGTGTGAAGGTCCAACAATAGTTGGTAAAAAGCAGGTAAGAAAAGGTTAAAATACCCGACTGTACACAATCAATAGCGGGAGCGGAGTTGTTCGGCTACAAGAAGGTGTGAAAGTCCGACCATGGTTTGTAAAAAGCGGGTAAGAAAAGGTGAAAATACCCGACTGTACACAATCAATAGCGGGAGCGGAGTTGTTCGGCTACTAAAAGGTCTGAATGTCCAACCATAATTTGTAAAAACCGGGGAAGAAAAGGCTCGAAAGCCCGACTATACACCATCAAAAGTGGGAGCGGAGGTGTTCAGCTTCAAGACGGTCTGAATGTCCATCAATAATTGCTAGAAAACATGAAAGAAAATTTTCGAATATCAAACTGCACATGATCATAAGCAGGAGAGGAGGTGTTCAGCTGCAAGAAGGTGTGAATGTCTACCCATAATTACTGAAAAATGGGTAAGAAAAGGTGCGAATGCCTAACCATACATCATCAAAAGAGGGAGCGGAGGTGTTCCGCTGTAAGACGGTGTGAATGTCCAACCATAGATGGTAAAAAGCGGGTAAGAAAAGGTTAAATTACCCGACTGTACACAATCAAAAGAGGGAGCGGAGTTGTTCAGCTAAGAGAAGGTGTGAAAGTCCGACCTTGGTTTGTAAAAAGCGGGTAAGAAAAGGTTCGTATGCCCGAATATACACCATCAAAAGCGGAAGCGGAGGTGTTCGGCTGCAACATATTGTGAACGTCCGACCAAAGTTTGTAAAAAGCAGTTAAGAAAAGGTTCGAATATCTAACCAAACATAAGAATGAGTCTTTTCCGCTGTAGTATGCCCGACTATAGACCATCAAATGCGGGAGCGGAGGTGTTCGGCTCTGAGTAGGTGTGAATGTCCGACCATAATTGCTGAAAAATGTGTTAGAAAAGGTAAAAATGCCGGTCCATACATCATCAAAAGCGAGAGAGGTTGTGTTAGGCTGCAAGTAGGTGTGAATGTCCAGCCATAATTACTCACAAACGGGTAAGAAAAGGTAGTATTGCCAGACCATACATAATCAAAACAGGGAGCGGAGGTTCAGCTGTAAGGTGTGAATGTCTGACTATAGTTTGTAAAAAGCGGGTAAGACAAGGTGCGAATGCCCAACAATGTATGATCAAAAGCGGGAGAGCGGAGGTGTTCGGCTGCAAGGTCTGAATGTCCAACCATAATTTGTAAAAACCGGGTAAGAAAAGGCTCGAAAGCCCGACTATACATCATCAAAAGCGGGAGCGGAGGTGTTCGGATGCAAGAAGGTGTGAACGTCCGACCAAAGTTTGTAAAAAGCAGTGAAAAGCGAGAAAAAGCATTTCGTGAGTTCTGCATGATTTGGGATTTTGCTTATAAAATGCATTACTTCACTCAAACTATGTTAAAACTGATTTGTCCTTCATATTTACCATGTCTAGAAATATTTAAACAAAAAAACAACGTTGTACTTTGCAGTAAAAGAAAGAGCAAATCTAAAGTTTCAGGAATCCGAGTATAAGCCTGCTTTCATGAGTTCTGCACGATTTCGGATTTTGCTATAAAATGAATTGCTTTGCTCAAACCAAGTTAAAACTGCTTTTTCCTTCCATATTCATCAATGTCTAGATCGACTTCAACAAAGAAAAACATTGGACTTTGCAGTAGAAGAAGTTGAAATCCATCTACACATTGATAAATATGAAGCACAAAGCAGTTCCCACTTGCCCATAAGAAAATAAGCTTATTCTCGGATTCCTGATCCTTCAGTGTTGCTCTTTCTTCTACTGCAAAATACAATGTTGTTCTTTGTTGAAGTCGATCTAGACATTGATAAATATGAAGGAAAAAGCAGTTTTAACTTGGTTTGAGTGAATGAATTCATTTTATACATAAAATCCGAAATCGTGCAGAACTCATGAAAATAAGCTTATTCTCGGATTCCTAAAACTTTTAATTGGCTCTTTCTTTTACTGCAAAGTACAACGTTGTTTTTTTGTTTAAATCTATCGAGACATTGATAAATATGAAGGTAAAAGCCGTTTTAACATAGTTTGAGTGAAGGAATTGATTTTATAGATAAAATCCCAAATCATGCAGAACTCCTCAAAAGGGGCGTATGGCTTAATCACAAGTGTGGTTCTTTCTCATTCAGGGTAGTATGAGGAAGTTTATGCTTGAAATATATGTAGAAATGGGTACATATGAAGGACAAAGCAGTGTTAACTTAGTTTGAGTGAAGGAATTCATTTTATACATAAAATCCCAAATCATGCAGAACGTATGAAAATAAGCTTATTCTCGGATTCCTGATCCTTCAGTTTTGCTCTTTCTTCTACTGCAAAATACAATGTTGTTCTTTGTTGAAGTCGATCTAGACATTGATAAATATAAAGGAAAAAGCAGTTTTAACTTGGTTTGAGTGAATGAATTCATTTTATACATAAAATCCGAAATCGTGCAGAACTCATGAAAATAATCTTATTCTCGGATTCCTAAAACCTTTGATTTGCTCTTTCTTTTATTGCAAAGTACAACGTTGTTTTTTGTTTAAATCTATCGAGACATTGATAAATATGAAGGTAAAAGCCGTTTTAACATAGTTTGAGTGAAGGAATTAATTTTATAGATAAAATCCCAAATCATGCAGAACTCCTCAAAAGGGAGGTATGGCTTAATCACAAGTGTGGCTCTTTCTCATTCAGGGTAATATGAGGAAGTTTATGCTTGAAATATATGTAGAAATGGGTACATATGAAGGACAAAGCAGTGTTAATTTAGTTTGCGTGAAGAAATTCATTTTATACATAAAATCCGAAATCGTGCAGAACTCATGAAAATAAGCTTATTCTCGGATTCCTAAAACTTTTGATTTGCACTTTCTTTTACTGCAAAGTACAACGTTGTTTTTTGTTGAAATCTATCTAGACATTGATAAATACCAGCCGAAACTCTGCTGCCGCTTTTGATAATTTATGGTTGGGCATTCTTACCTTTTGTTACCCGCTTTTTACAAATTATGATCTTACATTCACACCTACTTGCAGTCGAACACCTTCTCATCCACTTATGATCATGTGCGGTTGGGCTTTCGCACCTTTTCTTACCCATTTTTCAGTGATTATGGGTGGACATTCAGACCTTCTTGCAGCCGAAAACCTCCGCTCCTCTTTTGATCATACATTGTCGGGGATTCGCACCTTGTCTTACCCGCTTTTTACAAACTTTAGTCAGACATTCAAACCTTCTTGCAGCTGAACCACCTCCGCTCCCTGTTTTGATCATATATGGTCTGGCAATAGTACCTTTTCTTACCCGTTTGTGAGTAATTATGGCTGGATATTCACACCTTCTTGCAGCCGAACACAACCTCTCCCGCTTTTGATGATATATGGTCCGGCATTCTTACCTTTTCTAACACATTTTTCAGCAATTATGGTCGGACATTCACACCTACTCACAGACGAACACCTCCGCTCCCACATTTGATAGTGTATAGTCGGGCATTCTCACCCTTTCTCATCAGCTTTTTGCAAATTATGATCTGATATTCACACCTACTTGCAGTCGAACAGCTCTGCTCCCGCTTTTGATTATGTTTGGTTGGATATTCGAACATTTTCTTAATGCTTTTTACAAACTTTGGTCGGACGTTCACACCTTCTTGCAGCCGAACACCTACGCTTCCGGTTTTGATAGTGTATATTCGGGCATTCGAGCCTTTTCTTACCCACCTATTACTTACTATGGTTGGACATTCAAACCTTCTTGTAGCCGAACACATCCGCTCCTGCTTTTGATGATGTATGATTTGGAATTCGCACCTTTTCTTACCCATTTTTCAGTAATTATTGGTCGGACATTCAGACCTTCTTGCACCTGAACACCTCTGCTCCCGCTTTTGATGGTGTATAGTCGGGCTTTCGAGCCTTTTCTTCCCCGATTTTTACAAATTATGGTTGGACATTCAGACCTTGCAGCCGAAAACCTCCGCTCCCTCTTTTGATCATACATTGTCGGGCATTTGCCCCTTGTCTTACACGGTTTTTACAAACTTTAGTCAGACATTCACACCTTGCAGCTGAACCACCTCCATTCCCTGTTTTGATCATGTGTGGTCTGGAAATACTACCTTTTCTTCCCCCGTTTGTGAGTAATTATGGCTGGACATTCACACCTACTTGCAGCCGAAAAACCACCTCTCCCGCTTTTGATGATGTATTGTCCGGCATTCTAGTCTTTTCTATCACATTTTTCAGCAAATATGATCTGACATTCACACCTACTTGCTGTCGAACAGCTCTGCTCCCGCTTTTGATTATGTTCGGTTGGATATTCAAACCTTTTCTTAACTGCTTTTTACAAACTTTGGTCGGACGTTCACACCTTCTTGCAGCCGAAGACCCTCGCTTCCGCTTTTGATGGTATATATTCGGGTATTCGAACCTTCTCTTACCCGCTTTTTACAAACTTTGGTTGGACTTTCATACCTTCTTGTAGCTGAACAACTCCACTCCTGCTTTTGATGATTTATGGTTGGACATTCGCATCTTTTCCTACCCATTTTTCAGTAATTATGGGTGGATATTCACATCTTCTTGCAGCTGAACACCTCCTCTCCCGCTAATGATCATGTAAGGTTTGATATTCGAAAATTTTCTTTCATGTTTTAAAGCAATTATTAATGGACATTCACACCTACTTGCAGCCGAACACAACCTCTCCCGCTTTTGATGATGTATGGACCGGCATTCTTACCTTTTCTAACACATTTTTCAGCAATTATGGTTGGAGAATCACACCTACTCACAGCCGAACAACTCCGCTACCGCATTTGATGGTGTATAGTCGGGATTTCTCACCCTTTCTCATCAGCTTTTTGCAAATTATTCTCTGACATTCACACCTACTTGCAGTTGAACAGCTCTGCTCCCGCTTTTGATTATGTTTAGTTAGATATTCGAACCTTTTCTTAACTGCTTTTTTACAAACTTTGGTCGGACGTTCACAATATCTTGCAGCCGAACACCTCCGCTTCCGCTTTTGATGGTGTATATTCGGGCATACGAACCTTTTCTTACCCGCTTTTTACAAACCAAAGTCGGACTTTCACACCTTCTCTTAGCTGAACAACTCCGCTCCCTCTTTTGATTGTGTACAGTCGGGTAATTTAACCTTTTCTTACCCGCTTTTTACCATCTATGGTCGGACATTCACACCGTCTTACAGCGGAACACCTCCGCTCCCTCTTTTGATGATGTATGTTTAGGCATTCGCACCTTTTCTTACCCATTTTTCAGTAATTATGGGTAGACATTCACACCTTCTTGCAGCTGAACACCTCCTCTCCTGCTTATGATCATGTGCAGTTTGATATTCGAAAATTTTCTTTCATGTTTTCTAGCAATTATTGATGGACATTCAGACCGTCTTGAAGCCGAAAACCTCCACTCCCTCTTTTGATCATACATTGTCGGGCATTCGCACCTTTTCTTACCCGCGTTTTACAAACCATGGTCGGACTTTCACACCTTCTTGTAGCCGAACACTTCCGCTCCACCTTTTAGTGTTCTATCACACCTTTTTTTTCACCGCATTTTATACATTATGGTTGGAAATTTTCAACCACTTTCATCCGAAGACCTCTCCTCCCGCTTTTGTTAATATATTTGAACTTTAGTTTGACATTCAAACCTTCTTGCAGCTGAACCACCTCCGCTCCCTGTTTTGATCATATATGGTCTGGCAATACTACCTTTTCTTACCCGTTTGTGAGTAATTATGGCTGGACATTCACACCTACTTGCAGCCGAACACAACCTCTCTCGCTTTTGATGATGTATGGACCGGCATTTTTACCTTTTCTAACACATTTTTCAGCAATTATGGTCGGAGATTCATACCTACTCACAGCCGAACAACTCCGCTCCCGCATTTGATGATGTATAGTCGGGCATTCTCACCCTTTCTCATCAGCTTTTTGCAAATTATGATCTGACATTCACACCTACTTGCAGTCGAACAGCTCTGCTCCCGCTTTTGATTATGTTTGGTTGGATATTCGAACCTTTTCTTAACTTCTTTTTACATATTTTGGTTGGACGTTCACACCTTCTTGTAGCCGAACACTTCCACTCCTGCTTTTGATGATGTATGGATGGGCATTCACACCTTTTTTTTGCCCATTTTTCAGGAATTATGGGTGGACATTCACACCTTGCAGCTGAACACCTCCTATCCAACTTATGATCATGTGCGGTTTGATTTTCGAAAAGTTTCTTTCATGTTTTCTAGCAATTATTGATGGATATGTAGACCTTCTTGCAGCTGAACACCTCCGCTCCCGCTTTTGTTCATACATTGTCAGGCATTCGCACCTTGTCTTACCCACTTTTTACAAACTTTAGTCGAACAGTCACACCTTCTTGCAGCCGAACACCACCTCTACCGCTTTTGATGATGTATGGTCCAGCATTCTTACCTTTTCTAACACATTCTTCAGCAATTATGGTCGGACATTCACACCTACTCAGAGCCGAACACCTCCGCTCCCGCATTTGATGGTCTATAGTCGGGCATTCTACAGCGGAAAAGACTCATTCTTATGTTTGGTTAGATATTCGAACCTTTTCTTAACTGCTTTTTACAAACTTTGGTCGGACGTTCACAATATCTTGCAGCCGAACACCTCCGCTTCCGCTTTTGATGGTGTATATTCGGGCATACGAACCTTTTCTTACCCGCTTTTTACAAACCAAGGTCGGACTTTCACACCTTCTCTTAGCTGAACAACTCCGCTCCCTCTTTTGATTGTGTACAGTCGGGTAATTTAACCTTTTCTTACCCACTTTTTACCATCTATGGTCGGACATTCACACCGTCTTACAGCGGAACACCTCCGCTCCCTCTTTTGATGATGTATGGTTAGGCATTCGCACCTTTTCTTACCCATTTTTCAGTAATTATGGGTAGACATTCACACCTTCTTGCAGCTGAACACCTCCTCTCCTGCTTATGATCATGTGCAGTTTGATATTCGAAAATTTTCTTTCATGTTTTCTAGCAATTATTGATGGACATTCAGACCGTCTTGAAGCCGAAAACCTCCACTCCCTCTTTTGATCATACATTGTCGGGCATTCGCACCTTTTCTTACCCGCTTTTTACAAACCATGGTCGGACTTTCACACCTTCTTGTAGCCGAACAACTCCGCTCCCGCTATTGATTGTGTACAGTCGGGTATTTTAACCTTTTCTTACCTGCTTTTTACCAACTATTGTTGGACATTCACACCGTCTTACAGCGGAACACCTCCGCTCCCTCTTTTGATGGTGTATGTTCGGGCACTCAAACCTTGTCTTACCCGCTTTTTACAAACTATGGTCAGACATTCAAACCTTCTTGTAGCCGAACACATCCACTCCTGCTTTTGATGATGGGTATTCAAACCTACTTGTTGCCCGCTTTTCATTAATTATGGGTGGACATACACACCTTGTCGCAGCCAAACACCTCCGCTCCCTGTTTTGATCATGTATGATTGGACATTCGCACCTTTTCTCACCCGCTTTTTACTATGGTCGGCCATTCACAGCTTCCTCTCCACCATACTTGTATGGTGGGATATTCACACCCACTTGCATCCGAAGACCTCCGCCCCCACTTTTGTTGATATTTAGTCGGTCATTCGCAGCTTACCCGCTTTTGGCAAACTATTGCCTTCTTGCAGCCAAACACCTCTGATCTCGTTTTTGATGATGTAAGGTTGGGCATTCAGACCTTGCTTAACCTGCTTTTCACCAAATATAGTCGAACAGTCACACCTTCTTGCAGCCGAACACTTCTGCTCCACCTTTTAGTGTTCTATGGGGTATTCACACCTTTTTTTTCACCGCATTTTATTGATTATGGTTGGAAATTCTCACCCACTCTTATCCGAAGACCTCTCCTCCTGCTTTTGTTAATATATAGTCGGGCATTCAAACCTTTTCTTGCCCGCTTTTTACAAATTATGGTCGAACATTCACACCTACTTGCAGCCGAAAACCTCCGCTCCCTCATTTGATCATACATTGTCAGGCATTCGCACCTTGTCTTGCCCGCTTTTTATAAACTTTAGTCAGACATTCACACGTTGCAGCTGAACCACCTCCGCTCCCTGTTTTGATAATGTATGGTCTGGCAATACTACCTTTTCTTACCGGTTTGTGAGTAATTATGGCTGGACATTCACACCTACTTGCAGCCGAACACCACTTTTCCCGCTTTTGATGATGTATGGTCCGGCATTCTAGTCTTTTCTAACACATTTTTCAGCAATTATGGTTTGACATTCACACCTACTCACAGCCGAACACTTCCGCCCCCGCATTTGATGGTGTATAGTCGGGCATTCTCACCCTTACTCATCAGCTTTTTGCAAATTATGATCTGACATTCACACCTACTTGCAGTCGAACAGCTCTGCTCCCGCTTTTGATTATGTTTGGTTGGATATTCGAAACTTTTCTTCACTGCTTTTTACAAACTTTGGTCGGACGTTCACACCTTCTTGCAGCCGAACACCTCCGCTTCCGCTTTTGATGGTATATATTCGGGCATTCTAACCTTTTCTTACCCGCTTTTTACAAACCATGGTCGGACTTTCACACCTTCTTGTAGCCGAACAACTCCGCTCCCGCTATTGATTGTGTACAGTCGGGTATTTTAACCTTTTCTTACCCGCTTTTTACCAACTATTGTTGGACATTCACACCGTCTTACAGCGGAACACCTCCACTCCCTCTTTTGATGGTGTATGTTCGGGCATTCGAACCTTTTCTTACCCGCATTTTACGAACTATGGTCGGACATTCAAACCTTCTTTTAGCCGAACACATCCACTCCTGCTTTTGATGATGTATGGTTGAGCATTCGCACCTTTTCTTACCCATTTTTTACAAACTATGGTCGGACATTCACACCTTCTTGCAGCTGAACACCTCCTCTCCCGCTTATGATGATGTGTGGTTTGATATTCGAAAATTTTCTTTCATGTTTTCTAGCAATTATTGATGGACATTCAGACCTTCTTGCAGCTGAACACCTCCGCTCCCGCTTTTGATGCTGTATAGTCGGGCTTTCGAGCCTTTTCTTCCCCGGTTTTTAAAAAATTATTGTTGGACATTCAGACCTTCTTGCAGCCGAAAACCTCCGCTCCCTCTTTTGATCATACATTGTCGGGCATTCGCACCTTTTCTTACCCGCTTTTTACAAACCAGGGTTGGACTTTCACACCTTTTAGTAGCCGAACAACTCCGCTCCCGCTATTGATTGTGTAGAGTCGGGTATTTTCACCTTTTCTTACCTGCTTTTTACCAACTATGGTCAGACATTCACACCTTCTTACAGTGGAACACCTCCGCTCCCTCTTTTGATGGTGTATGTTCGGGCATTTGAACCTTTTCTTACCCGCATTTTACAAACTATGGTCGGACATTAAAACCTTCTTGTAGCCGAACACATCCACTCCTGCTTTTAATGATGTATGGTTGGGCATTCGTACCTTTTCTTACCCATTTTGCAGTAATTATGGGTGGACATTCACACCTTTTTGCATTTTAACACCTCCTCTCCCGCTTATGATCATGTGCGGTTTGATATTCGAAAATTCTCTTCCATGTTTTCTAGCAATTATTGATGGACATTCAGACCTTCTTTCAGCCGAAAACCTCCGCTCCCTCTTTTGATCATACATTGTCGGGCATTCGCACCTTTTCTTACCCGCTTTTTACAATTCATGGTCGGACTTTCACACCTTTTAGTAGCGGAACAACTCTGCTCCCGCTATTGATTGTGTACAATAGGGTATTTTAACCTTGCCTTACCTGCTTTTTGCCAATTATGGTTGGACATTCACACCTTCTTACAGCGGAACACCTCCGCTCCCTCCTTTGATGGTGTATGTTCGGGCATTCGAACCTTTTCTTACCCGCTTTTTACAAACTATGGTCATACATTCAAACCTTCTTGTAGCCGAACACATCCACTCCTGCTTTTGATGATGGGTATTCAAACCTACTTGTTGCCCGCTTTTCATTAATTATGGGTGGACATACACACCTTGTCGCAGCCATACACCTCCGCTCCCTGTTAGGATCATGTATGGTTGGGCATTCGTACCTTTTCTTACCCATTTTGCAGTAATTATGGGTGGACATTCACACCTTCTTGCATTTGAACACCTCCTCTCCCGCTTATGATCATGTGCGGTTTGATATTCGAAAATTCTCTTCCATGTTTTCTAGCAATTATTGATGGACATTCAGACCTTCTTGCAGCTGAACACCTCCGCTCCAGCTGTTGATGGTGTATTTTCGGGCTTTCGAGCCTTTTCTTCCCAGATTTTTACAAAATATGGATGGACATTCAGACCTTGTTTCAGCCGAAAACCTCCGCTCCCTCTTTTGATCATACATTGTCGGGCATTCGCACCTTTTCTTACCCGCTTTTTACAAACCATGGTCGGACTTTCACACCTTTTAGTAGCGGAACAACTCTGCTCCCGCTATTGATTGTGTACAATCGGGTATTTTAACCTTTTTTTACCTGCTTTTTGCCA
This sequence comes from Leuresthes tenuis, assembly GCF_036924035.1. Lineage (NCBI taxonomy): Eukaryota > Metazoa > Chordata > Actinopteri > Atheriniformes > Atherinopsidae > Leuresthes > Leuresthes tenuis. The sequence continues at coordinate 75,899 of NW_027325445.1, read as the reverse complement.
ACTATGGTTTGACATTCACACCTTCTTACAGCGGAACACCTCCGCTCCCTCCTTTGATGGTGTATGTTCGGGCATTCGAACCTTTTCTTACCCGCTTTTTACAAACTATGGTCAGACATTCACACCTTCTTGCAGCCGAACACTTCCGCTCTACCTTTTAGTGTTCTATGGGGTATTCACACCTTTTTTTTCACCGCATTTTATAGATTATGGTTGTAAATTCTCATCCACTCTTATCCGAAGACCTCTCCTCCTGCTTTGGTTAATATATAGTCGGGCATTCGAACCTTTTCTTACCCGCTTTTAACAAATTATGGTCGAACATTCACACCTACTTGCAGCCGAACACCTCCGCTCCCGCTTTTGATGGTGTATAGTCGGTATTTCGAGCCTTTTCTTCCCCGGTTTTTACAAATTATGGTTGGACATTCAGACCTTGCAGCCGAAAACCTCCGCTCCCTCTTTTGATCATACATTGTCAGGCATTCGCACCTACTTGCAGCCGAATACTTCCGCTCCACCTTTTAGTGATGTATGGTTGGCATTTGCACCTTTTCTTACCCTTTCTTACCCTACTGATTGCTTAAGATTAAGTTGTTTTTTCTCAAACTACAACATTTTTTTAATTGTTGAAACTTGATTTGAAATGGATAAATAAGGAGGACAAACAGTTGTAAGTCAGGCTGATAGAAGGAATTAATTTTATAGCAAAATCTGTATTTCGTCATATGTCGAGAGATGCTTATTGCTGAAGAAGTTCTTTCTCATTCTACAAAGTACAACGTTGTTTATCGTTGAAACTTGATTAGACATGAATAAATATGAAGGACAAAGCAGTCTTAACTTGGTTAGAGTTAAGGAATTCGTTTTATAGGAGAATCCGAATTCGTGCATAACTCGTAAAATAGAGCTTATTTTCGGATTCCTGAAGAATGAGTCTGGTTCTTTCTCATAATACAAAGTTTGTTGTTTATTGTTGAAACTTCATCAGAAGTGAAGAAATAAATGAATGCCTATCAACAAATGTGGGATCTAAACTCTAGTGCTTCCTCTAAAATAATTTCCTTTCTCAATTCAGAAATGTGTGTGTGTAAGTCACAACACCCGTGACACCAAAACGGCTTTCTTTTCTCTCTTTTCTCTACACTCTGCACTGTGAGCACACACACCAAATCAGAAAGGCTTTTTTCTCTCTTTTCTACATTATGGACTGTGGGGACACAAAACCGCTCTCTCTTTTTTTTTTTGATTGTGTGCCAGGGCGTTGTCTCACGTATTAGATTATGCTTACGATACGAATGGGTTTATCAGTCACATCAGAATCCATACATACTGATCCTCCCGTAATAAAATGGTCGGATCTTATCAAACACACTTTGTTTCTTGTGACAATCAAGTCAGCGAAACAGCGTATACACGTCAAGACACTGAATCAAGTTTGCCACAAGAACTCATAAGTTTGGCAGTATTGCTCTGCCGTCAGCAATGATACACCCATTTTATTTTCGTGAGACATGTGCAGGCACCTGTTCATCTACTGTTCTATCACTATGAATTAGTTTATCTATTATCAATAAGGATACTTCTACAACTACTATCAAAGTATGTCTAGACTTCTTATGTTGTCAGTTGCTATATATGAATAAGTGGGTAGCTACTGACAAGCATTAAGCATGTCACACAGCCCAAACATATAACATTTCAGGACACACCACACAGTTAACAACCACAGTGAAGTGTCAAAGCCCAAACATGTAACATTCAACAGGACACTTACACAACACATTCAAATCAAACAGTCAGACAACATACAAGAACATATACCCCAGCCGGCATTGCTCCCTGCCTATTTTCCTACAGCTCACTATGTGTGCGCACACCTTTATTCACAAACTCTTCAACTTATACTCTTTTACCGAAGCTGCTACAGATCGATTGGCCGAATACCGAATAATCCTAATTCGGTGAATTTGACATCTGCCTTACATGTAACAGATTAGCGGTTTAGCAGTTTTAATTTAGTTTGAGTGAAGGAATTCATTTTATAGCAAAATCCGAAATCGTGAAGAACTCATGAAAGTAAGCTTATTCTCGGATTCCTGAAACTTTAGATTTGCTCTTTCTTTTACTGCAAAGTACAACGTTGTTTTTTTTTTGTTTAAATCTTTCTAGACATGGTAAATATGAAGGACAAAGCAGTTTTAACATAGTTTGAGTGAAGGAATTCATTTTATTGATAAAATCCCAAGAGTCTGCGTCTCAACCAAGCAAAGCTCACCATGGGGAAGGTGGCTATGCCAACTAGCCTGATGCCCTGCTCCCGCAGTGACGGATAATCGTACTCTGGTTTCTCTTCATAACGTACAAGTCTTTCGCCTTTTACTAAAGACTTCATTACGGTGAAAAAAAATATGTGAATGCCTCATACAACACTAAAAGCGGAAGTGTTCGGCTGCAAGAAGGTGTGAATGTCCGACTATATTTGGTGAAAAGCAGGTGAAGCAAGGTCTTAATGCCCAACCTTACATCATCAAAAGCGAGATCAGAGGTGTTTAGCTGCAAGAAGGCCATAGTTTGCCAAAAGCGGGTAAGTTGCGAATGACCGACTAAATAATAACTTTGCACTCCCGCACGCTCCAGCAAGCACCATTCAAGCAACAACTTTGCACTCCAGCTTCGAACATCGGCACAGTCGCAACAAGTAACAAGTCACTCTGCACAGTAACAAGATTTCTTTTGCACAGACAGAAAGGGCTTCACCCGCAAAGGTAAAGCCTGCCAAAAATAGAAACAACTCATTAGTGCTGCTCTCCACAGAAGTCTTTAGTAAAAGGCGAAAGACTTGTACGTTATGTAGAGAAACCAGAGTACGATTATCCGTCACTGCGGGAGCAGGGCATCAGGCTAGTTGGCATAGCAACCTTCCCCATGGTGAGCTTTGCTTGGTTGAGACGCTTGCTCCTGTGCAAAAGAAATAGCAAATCTAAAGTTTCAGGAATCCGAGAATAAGCTTACTTTCATGAGTTCTTCACGATTTCGGATTTTGCTATAAAATTAATTCCTTCACTCAAACTAAATTAAAACTGCTAAACCGCTAATCTGTTACATGTAAGGCAGATGTCAAATTCATCGAATTAGGATTATTTGGTATTCGGCCAATCGAGCTGTAGCAGCTTCGGTAAAAGAGTATAAGTTGAAGAGTTTGTGAATAAAGGTGTGCGCACACATAGTGAGCTGTAGGAAAATAGGCAGGGAGCAATGCCGGCTGGGGTATATGTTCTTGTATGTTGTCTGACTGTTTGATTTGAATGTGTTGTGTAAGTGTCCTGTTGAATGTTACATGTTTGGGCTTTGACACACTTCACTGTGGTTGTTAACTGTGTGGTGTGTCCTGAAATGTTATATGTTTGGGCTGTGTGACATGCGTAATGCTTGTCAGTAGCTACCCACTTATTCATATATAGAAACTGACAACGTAAGAAGTCCGGACATACTTTGATAGAGTAGTTGTAGAAGTATCCTTATTGATAATAGATAAACTAATTCATAGTGATAGAACAGTAGATGAACAGGTGCCTGCACATGTCTCACGAAAATAAAATGGATGTATGATTGCTGACGGCAGAGCAATACTGCCAAACTTATGAGTTCTTGTGGCAAACTTGATTCAGTGTCTAGACGTGTATACGCTGTTTCGCTGACTTGATTGTCACAAGAAACAAAATGTGTTTGATAAGATCCGACCATTTTATTACGGGAGGATCAGTATGTATGGATTCTGATGTGACTGATAAACCCATTCGTATCTTAAGCACAATCTAATACGTGAGACAACGCCCTGGCACACGATAAAAAAAAAAGAGAGAGCGGTTTTGTGTCCCCACAGTCCATAATGTAGAAAAGAGAGAAAAAAGCCTTTCTGATTTGGTGTGTGTGCTCATAGTGCAGAGTGTAGAGAAAAGAAAGCCGTTTTGGTGTCACGGGTGTTGTGACTTACACACACACATTTCTAAATTGAGAAAGGAAATTATTTTAGAGGAAGCACTAGAGTTTAGATCCCACATTTGTTGATAGGCATTCATTTATTTCTTCACTTCTGATAGAAAAATGATAAGACTGACCTAAAGAATTGGAGGCCCATCACACTTTTAAACTTTGACTGTAAAATTTTTAGCAAGGTTTTAACGACACGGATGTCCTCTGTTTTAGAGGAGGTAATTCACCCAGACCAGGCTTGTGCCATCTCAGAGAGACAACTCACCGACAGCCTCGTACTGATTCGAGACATCATTGATTACGCTAGAGACAGAAACACCCGGCTTGTCATCTTAAATTTAGACTTTGAAAAAGCTTTTGATCGGGTCTCGCATCAATATCTCTTTCAGGTGTTGCAGCCATCGAATAGGGCCCGATTGTTCCTACTTGGTGAGATTTGCTTGGTTGAGACGCTTGCTCCCCCCCTTGCTCCTCGGCTGACCAAGTAGGAGCAATCGGGCCCTATTCGATGGCTGCCTTGTCTTTTACTCTGTGCAAAAGACAAGGCAGCCACAAACACCACGGGAACACCGTATTGAGGCTTTGTTCTGACCACTCATTCGGTGTCGCGTTTCTTTCAAGCAATTCTCCCGGTTAGCCCACACTCGGTTCGCTCCCAGAGCCGTGTTAAAGTCTACTTCGCATTCACTCTCTTTTCTCAGCAGACTCTTGGGATTTTATCTATAAAATGAATTCCTTCACTCAAACTATGTTAAAACTGCTTTGTCCTTCATATTTACCATGTCTAGAAAGATTTAAACAAAAAAAAAACAATGTTGTACTTTGCAGTAAAAGAAAGAGCAAATCTAAAGTTTCAGGAATCCGAGAATAAGCTTACTTTCATGAGTTCTTCACGATTTCGGATTTTGCTATAAAATGAACTCCTTCACTCAAACTAAATTAAAACTGCTAAACCGCTAATCTGTTACATGTAAGGCAGATGTCAAATTCACCGAAATAGGATCTAAGGGTATTCGGCCAATCGAGCTGTAGCAGCTTTGGTAAAAGAGTATAAGTTGAAGAGTTTGTGAATAAAGGTGTGCGCACACATGGTGAGCTGTAGGAAAATAGGCAGGGAGCAATGCCGGCTGGGGTATATGTTCTTGTATGTTGTCTGACTGTTTGATTTGAATGTGTTGTGTAAGTGTCCTGTTGAATGTTACATGTTTGGGCTTTGACGCTTCACTGTGGTTGTTAACTGTGTGGTGTGTCCTGAAATGTTATATGTTTGGGCTGTGTGACATGCTTAATGCTTGTCAGTAGCTACCCACTTATTCATATATAGCAACTGACAACATAAGAAGTCTGGACATACTTTGATAGTAGTTGTAGAAGTATCCTTATTGATAATAGATAAACTAATTCATAGTGATAGAACAGTAGATGAACAGGTGCCTGCACATGTCTCACGAAAATAAAATGGGTGTATCATTGCTGACGGCAGAGCAATACTGCCAAACTTATGAGTTCTTGTGGCAAACTTGATTAAGTGTCTTGACGTGTATACGCTGTTTCGCTGACTTGATTGTCACAAGAAACAAAGTGTGTTTGATAAGATCCGACCATTTTATTACGGGAGGATCAGTATGTATGGATTCTGATGTGACTGATAAACCCATTCGTATCGTAAGCATAATCTAATACGTGAGACAACGCCCTGGCACACAATCAAAAAAAAAAGAGAGAGCGGTTTTGTGTCCCCACAGTCCATAATGTAGAAAAGAGAGAAAAAAGCCTTTCTGATTTGGTGTGTGTGCTCACAGTGCAGAGTGTAGAGAAAAGAGAGAAAAGAAAGCCGTTTTGGTGTCACGGGTGTTGTGACTTACACACACACATTTCTGAATTGAGAAAGGAAATTATTTTAGAGGAAGCACTAGAGTTTAGATCCCACATTTGTTGATAGGCATTCATTTATTTCTTCACTTCTGATGAAGTTTCAACAATAAACAACAAACTTTGTATTATGAGAAAGAACCAGACTCATTCTTCAGGAATCCGAAAATAAGCTCTATTTTACGAGTTATGCACGAATTCGGATTCTCCTATAAAACGAATTCCTTAACTCTAACCAAGTTAAGACTGCTTTGTCCTTCATATTTTTTCATGTCTAATCAAGTTTCAACGATAAACAACGTTGTACTTTGTAGAATGAGAAAGAACTTCTTCAGCAATAAGCATCTCTCGACATATGACGAAATACAGATTTTGCTATAAAATTAATTCCTTCTATCAGCCTGACTTAAAACTGTTTGTCCTCCTTATTTATCCACTTCAAATCAAGTTTCAACAATTAAAAAAATGTTGTAGTTTGAGAAAAAACAACTTAATCTTAAGCAATCAGTAGGGTAAGAAAGGGTAAGAAAAGGTGTAAATGCCAACCATACATCACTAAAAGGTGGAGCGGAAGTATTCGGTTGCAAGTAGGTGCGAATGCCTGACAATGTATGATCAAAAGAGGGAGCGGAGGTTTTCGGCTGCAAGGTCTGAATGTCCAACCATAATTTGTAAAAACCGGGGAAGAAAAGGCTCGAAAGCCCGACTATACACCATCAAAAGCGGGAGCGGAGGTGTTCGGCTGCAAGTAGGTGTGAATGTTCAACCATAATTTGTAAAAAGCGGGTAAGAAAAGGTTCGAATGCCCGACTATATATTAACCAAAGCAGGAGGAGAGGTCTTCGGATAAGAGTGGGTGAGAATTTACAACCATAATCTATAAAATGCGGTGAAAAAAAAGGTGTGAATACCCCAAAGAACACTAAAAGGTAGAGCGGAAGTGTTCGGCTGCAAGAAGGTGTGAATGTCTGACCATAGTTTGTAAAAAGCGGGTAAGAAAAGGTTCGAATGCCCGAACATACACCATCAAAGGAGGGAGCGGAGGTGTTCGGCTGTAAGAAGGTGTGAATGTCCGACCATAGTTGGCAAAAAGCAGGTAAGAAAAGGTTAAAATACCCGATTGTACACAATCAATAGCGGGAGCAGAGTTTTTCCGCTACTAAAAGGTGTGAAAGTCCGACCATGGTTTGTAAAAAGCGGGTAAGAAAAGGTGCGAATGCCCGACAATGTATGATCAAAAGAGGGAGCGGAGGTTTTCGGCTGAAACAAGGTCTGAATGTCCATCCATATTTTGTAAAAATCTGGGAAGAAAAGGCTCGAAAGCCCGACTATACACCATCAACAGCTGGAGCAGAGGTGTTCAGCTGCAAGAAGGTCTGAATGTCCATCAATAATTGCTAGAAAACATGGAAGAGAATTTTCGAATATCAAACCGCACATGATCATAAGCGGGAGAGGAGGTGTTAAAATGCAAAAAGGTGTGAATGTCCACCCATAATTACTGCAAAATGGGTAAGAAAAGGTACGAATGCCCAACCATACATCATCAAAAGCAGGAGTTCGGCTACAAGAAGGTTTTAATGTCCGACCATAGTTTGTAAAAAGCGGGTAAGAAAAGGTTAGAATGCCCGAACATACACCATCAAAAGAGGGAGCGGAGGTGTTCCACTGTAAGAAGGTGTGAATGTCTGACCATAGTTGGTAAAAAGCGGGTAAGAAAAGGTGAAAATACCCGACTCTACACAATCAATAGCGGGAGCGGAGTTGTTCGGCTACTAAAAGGTGTGAAAGTCCGACCCTGGTTTGTAAAAAGCGGGTAAGAGAAGGTGCGAATAACCGACAATGTATGATCAAAAGAGGGAGCGGAGGTTTTCGGCTGCAAGAAGGTCTGAATGTCCAACAATAATTTTGTAAAAACCGGGGAAGAAAAGGCTCGAAAGCCCGACTATACATCATCAAAAGCGGGAGCGGAGGTGTTCAGCTGCAAGAAGGTCTGAATGTCCATCAATAATTGCTAGAAAACATGAAAGAAAATTTTCGAATATCAAACCATACATCATCATAAGCGGGAGAGGAGGTGTTCAGCTGCAAGAAGGTGTGAATGTCCGACCATAGTTTGTAAAAAATGGGTAAGAAAAGGTGCGAATGCTCAACCATACATAATCAAAAGCAGGAGTGGATGTGTTCGGCTACAAGAAGGTTTTAATGTCCGACCATAGTTTGTAAAATGCGGGTAAGAAAAGGTTCGAATGCCCGAACATACACCATCAAAAGAGGGAGCGGAGGTGTTCCGCTGTAAGACGGTGTGAATGTCCAACAATAGTTGGTAAAAAGCGGGTAAGAAAAGGTTAAAATACCCGACTGTACACAATCAATAGCGGGAGCGGAGTTGTTCGGCTACAAGGTGTGAAAGTCCGACCATGGTTTGTAAAAAGCGGGTAAGAAAAGGTTCGAATGCCCGAATATATACCATCAAAAGCGGAAGCGGAGGAGTTCGGCTGCAAGAAGGTGTGAACGTCCGACCAAAGTTTGTAAAAAGCAGTGAAGAAAAGTTTCGAATATAAAACCAAACATAATCAAAAGCGGGAGCAGAGCTTTTCGACTGCAAGTAGGTGTGAATGTCAGATCATAATTTGCAAAAAGCTGATGAGAAAGGGTGAGAATGCCCGACTATACACCATCAAATGCGGGGGCGGAAGTGTTCGGCTGTGAGTAGGTGTGAATGTCAAACCATAATTGCTGAAAAATGTGTTAGAAAAGACTAGAATGCCGGACCATACATCATCAAAAGCGGGAAAAGTGGTGTTCGGCTGCAAGCAGGTGTGAATGTCCAGCCATAATTACTCACAAACCGGTAAGAAAAGGTAGTATTGCCAGACCATACATTATCAAAACAGGGAGCGGAGGTGGTTCAGCTGCAAGGTGTGAATGTCTGACTAAAGTTTATAAAAAGCAGGTAAGACAAGGTGCGAATCCCTGACAATGTATGATCAAATGAGGGCGCGGAGGTTTTCGGCTGCAAGGTCTGAATGTACAACCATAATTTGTAAAAATTGGGGAAGAAAAGGCTCGAAAGCCCGACTATACACCATCAACAGCTGGAGCGGAGGTGTTCAGTTGCAAGAAGGTCTGAATGTCCGACTATAATTGCTAGAAAACTTGAAAGAGAATTTTCGAATATCAAACCTCACATGATAATAAGCGGGAGAGGAGGTGTTCAGCTGCAAGAAGGTGTGAATGTCCACCCATAATTACTGAAAAATGGGTAAGAAAAGGTGCGAATTCCCAACCATACATCATCAAATGCACGAGTGGATGTGTTCGGCTACAAGAAGGTTTGAATGTCCGACCATAGTTTGTAAAAAGCGGGTAAGAAAAGGTTCGAATGCCCAAACATACACAATCAAAAGAGGGAGCGGAGGTGTTCCGCTGTAAGAAGGTGTTAATGTCCGACCATAGTTGGTAAAAAGCGGGTAAGAAAAGGTTAAAATACCCGACTGTACACAATCAATAGCGGGAGCGGAGTTGTTCGGCTACTAAAAGGTGTGAAAGTCCGACCCTGGTTTTAAAAAGCGGGTAAGAAAAGGTTCGAATGCCCGAACATACACCATCAAAAGAGGTAGCGGAGGTGTTCCGCTGTAAGACGGTGTGAATGTCCGATCATAGTTGGTAAAAAGCGGGTAAGAAAAGGTTAAAATACCCGACTGTACACAATCAAAAGAGGGAGCGGAGTTGTTCAGCTAAGAGAAGGTGTGAAAGTCCGACCATGGTTTGTAAAAAGCGGGTTAGAAAAGGTTCGAATGCCCGAATATACACTATCAAAACCGGAAGCGTAGGTGTTCGGCTGCAAGAAGGTGTGAACGTCCGACCAAAGTTTGTGAAAAAGCAGTTAAGAAAAGGTTCGACTATCTAACCAAACATAATCAAAAGCGGGAGCAGAGCTGTTCGACTGCAAGTAGGTGTGAATGTCAGAGAATAATTTGCAAAAAGCTGATGAGAAAGGGTGAGAAATCCCGACTATACACCATCAAATGCGGTAGCGGAGTTGTTCGGCTGTGAGTAGGTGTGATTCTCCAACCATAATTGCTGAAAAATGTGTTAGAAAAGGTAAGAATGCCGGTCCATACATCATCAAAAGCGGGAGAGGTGGTGTTCGGCTGCAAGTAGGTGTGAATGTCCATTGCTTTAAAACATGAAAGAAAATTTTCGAATATCAAACCTTACATGATCATTAGCGGGAGAGGAGGTGTTCAGCTGCAAGAAGGTGTGAATATCCACCCATAATTACTGAAAAATGGGTAGGAAAAGATGCGAATGTCCAACCATAAATCATCAAAAGCAGGAGTGGAGTTGTTCAGCTACAAGAAGGTATGAAAGTCCAACCATGGTTTGTAAAAAGCGGGTAAGAGAAGGTTCGAATACCCGAATATATACCATCAAAAGCGAAAGCGGAGGTGTTCGGCTGCAAGAAGGTGTGAACGTCCGACCAAAGTTTGTAAAAAGCAGTTAAGAAAAGGTTTGAATATCCAACCGAACATAATCAAAAGCGGGAGCAGAGCTGTTCGACTGCAAGTAGGTGTGAATGTCAGATCATAATTGCTGAAAAATGTGATAGAAAAGACTAGAATGCCGGACAATACATCATCAAAAGCGGGAGAGTTGGTTTTTCGCCTGCAAGTAGGTGTGAATGTCCAGCCATAATTACTCACAAACGGGGGAAGAAAAGGTAGTATTTCCAGACCACACATGATCAAAACAGGGAATGGAGGTGGTTCAGCTGCAAGGTGTGAATGTCTGACTAAAGTTTGTAAAAACCGTGTAAGACAAGGGGCGTATGCCCGACAATGTATGATCAAAAGAGGGAGCGGAGGTTTTCGGCTGCAAGGTCTGAATGTCAAACCACAATTTGTAAAAATCTGGGAAGAAAAGGCTCGAAAGCCCGACTATACACCATCAAATGCGGGAGCAGAGGTGTTCAGGTGCAAGAAGGTGTGAATGTCCGACTATATTTGGTGAAAAGCAGGTGAAGCAAGGTCTGAATGCCCAACCTTACATCATCAAAAGCGAGATCAGAGGTGTTTGGCTGCAAGAAGGCCATAGTTTGCCAAAAGCGGGTAAGGTGCGAATGTCCGACTAAATATCAACAAAATTTGGGGCGGAGGTCTTCGGATGCAAGTGGGTGTGAATGTCCGACTATATTTGGTGAAAAGCAGGTGAAGCAAGGTCTGAATGCCCAACCTTACATCATCAAAAGCGAGATCAGAGGTGTTTGGCTGCAAGAAGGCCATAGTTTGCCAAAAGCGGGTAAGGTGCGAATGACCGACTAAATATTAACAAAAGTGGGGGCGGAGGTCTTCGGATGCAAGTGGGTGTGAATATCCCACCATACAAGTATGGTGGAGAGGAAGCTGTGAATGGCCGACCATAGTAAAAGGCGGGTGAGAGAAGGTGCGAATGTCAAACCATACACAATCAAAAGAGGGAGCGGAGGTGTTCCGCTGTAAGAAGGTGTTAATGTCCGACCATAGTTGGTAAAAAGCGGGTAAGAAAAGGTTAAAATACCCGACTGTACACAATCAATAGCGGGAGCGGAGTTGTTCGGCTACTAAAAGGTGTGAAAGTCCGACCCTGGTTTTAAAAAGCGGGTAAGAAAAGGTTCGAATGCCCGAACATACACCATCAAAAGAGGTAGCGGAGGTGTTCCGCTGTAAGACGGTGTGAATGTCCGATCATAGTTGGTAAAAAGCGGGTAAGAAAAGGTTAAAATACCCGACTGTACACAATCAAAAGAGGGAGCGGAGTTGTTCAGCTAAGAGAAGGTGTGAAAGTCCGACCATGGTTTGTAAAAAGCGGGTTAGAAAAGGTTCGAATGCCCGAATATACACTATCAAAACCGGAAGCGTAGGTGTTCGGCTGCAAGAAGGTGTGAACGTCCGACCAAAGTTTGTGAAAAAGCAGTTAAGAAAAGGTTCGAATATCTAACCAAACATAATCAAAAGCGGGAGCAGAGCTGTTCGACTGCAAGTAGGTGTGAACGTCAGAGAATAATTTGCAAAAAGCTGATGAGAAAGGGTGAGAAATCCCGACTATACACCATCAAATGCGGTAGCGGAGTTGTTCGGCTGTGAGTAGGTGTGATTCTCCAACCATAATTGCTGAAAAATGTGTTAGAAAAGGTAAGAATGCCGGTCCATACATCATCAAAAGCGGGAGAGGTGGTGTTCGGCTGCAAGTAGGTGTGAATGTCCATTGCTTTAAAACATGAAAGAAAATTTTCGAATATCAAACCTTACATGATCATTAGCGGGAGAGGAGGTGTTCAGCTGCAAGAAGGTGTGAATATCCACCCATAATTACTGAAAAATGGGTAGGAAAAGATGCGAATGTCCAACCATAAATCATCAAAAGCAGGAGTGGAGTTGTTCAGCTACAAGAAGGTATGAAAGTCCAACCATGGTTTGTAAAAAGCGGGTAAGAGAAGGTTCGAATACCCGAATATATACCATCAAAAGCGAAAGCGGAGGTGTTCGGCTGCAAGAAGGTGTGAACGTCCGACCAAAGTTTGTAAAAAGCAGTTAAGAAAAGGTTTGAATATCCAACCGAACATAATCAAAAGCGGGAGCAGAGCTGTTCGACTGCAAGTAGGTGTGAATGTCAGATCATAATTGCTGAAAAATGTGATAGAAAAGACTAGAATGCCGGACAATACATCATCAAAAGCGGGAGAGTTGGTTTTTCGCCTGCAAGTAGGTGTGAATGTCCAGCCATAATTACTCACAAACGGGGGAAGAAAAGGTAGTATTTCCAGACCACACATGATCAAAACAGGGAATGGAGGTGGTTCAGCTGCAAGGTGTGAATGTCTGACTAAAGTTTGTAAAAACCGTGTAAGACAAGGGGCGTATGCCCGACAATGTATGATCAAAAGAGGGAGCGGAGGTTTTCGGCTGCAAGGTCTGAATGTCAAACCACAATTTGTAAAAATCTGGGAAGAAAAGGCTCGAAAGCCCGACTATACACCATCAAATGCGGGAGCAGAGGTGTTCAGGTGCAAGAGGGTGTGAATATCCGACTATATTTGGTGAAAAGCAGGTGAAGCAAGGTCTGAATGCCCAACCTTACATCATCAAAAGCGAGATCAGAGGTGTTTGGCTGCAAGAAGGCCATAGTTTGCCAAAAGCGGGTAAGGTGCGAATGTCCGACTAAATATCAACAAAATTTGGGGCGGAGGTCTTCGGATACAAGTGGGTGTGAATGTCCGACTATATTTGGTGAAAAGCAGGTGAAGCAAGGTCTGAATGCCCAACCTTACATCATCAAAAGCGAGATCAGAGGTGTTTGGCTGCAAGAAGGCCATAGTTTGCCAAAAGCGGGTAAGGTGCGAATGACCGACTAAATATTAACAAAAGTGGGGGCGGAGGTCTTCGGATGCAAGTGGGTGTGAATATCCCACCATACAAGTATTGTGGAGAGGAAGCTGTGAATGGCCGACCATAGTAAAAGGCGGGTGAGAGAAGGTGCGAATGTCAAACCATACATAATCAAAACAGGGAGCGGAGGTGTTCTGCTGTAAGAAGGTGTGAATGTCCAACCATAGTTGGTAAAAAGCGGGTAAGAAAAGGTTAAAATACCCGACTGTACACAATCAATAGCGGGAGCGGAGTTGTTCGGCTACAAGAAGGTGTGAAAGTCTGACCATGGTTTGTAAAAAGCGGGTAAGAAAAGGTGCGAATGCCCGACAATGTATGATCAAAAGAGGGAGTGGAGGTTTTCGGCTTCAAGACGGTCTGAATGTCCATCAATAATTGCTAGAAAACATGAAAGAAAATTTTCGAATATCAAACTGCACATGATCATAAGCAGGAGAGGAGGTGTTCAGCTGCAAGAAGGTGTGAATGTCTACCCATAATTACTGAAAAATGGGTAAGAAAAGGTGCGAATGCCTAACCATACATCATCAAAAGAGGGAGCGGAGGTGTTCCGCTGTAAGACGGTGTGAATGTCCGACCATAGATGGTAAAAAGTGGGTAAGAAAAGGTTAAATTACCCGACTGTACACAATCAAAAGAGGGAGCGGAGTTGTTCAGCTAAGAGAAGGTGTGAAAGTCCGACCTTGGTTTGTAAAAAGCGGGTAAGAAAAGGTTCGTATGCCCGAATATACACCATCAAAAGCGGAAGCGGAGGTGTTCGGCTGCAAGATATTGTGAACGTCCGACCAAAGTTTGTAAAAAGCAGTTAAGAAAAGGTTCGAATATCTAACCAAACATAAGAATGAGTCTTTTCCGCTGTAGAATGCCCGACTATAGACCATCAAATGCGGGAGCGGAGGTGTTCGGCTCTGAGTAGGTGTGAATGTCCGACCATAATTGCTGAAGAATGTGTTAGAAAAGGTAAGAATGCTGGACCATACATCATCAAAAGCGGTAGAGGTGGTGTTCGGCTGCAAGAAGGTGTGACTGTTCGACTAAAGTTTGTAAAAAGTGGGTAAGACAAGGTGCGAATGCCTGACAATGTATGAACAAAAGCGGGAGCGGAGGTGTTCAGCTGCAAGAAGGTCTACATATCCATCAATAATTGCTAGAAAACATGAAAGAAACTTTTCGAAAATCAAACCGCACATGATCATAAGTGGGATAGGAGGTGTTCAGCTGCAAGGTGTGAATGTCCACCCATAATTCCTGAAAAATGGGCAAAAAAAAGGTGTGAATGCCCATCCATACATCATCAAAAGCAGGAGTGGAAGTGTTCGGCTACAAGAAGGTGTGAACGTCCAACCAAAATATGTAAAAAGAAGTTAAGAAAAGGTTCGAATATCCAACCAAACATAATCAAAAGCGGGAGCAGAGCTGTTCGACTGCAAGTAGGTGTGAATGTCAGATCATAATTTGCAAAAAGCTGATGAGAAAGGGTGAGAATGCCCGACTATACATCATCAAATGCGGGAGCGGAGTTGTTCGGCTGTGAGTAGGTGTGAATCTCCGACCATAATTGCTGAAAAATGTGTTAGAAAAGGTAAAAATGCCGGTCCATACATCATCAAAAGCGAGAGAGGTTGTGTTCGGCTGCAAGTAGGTGTGAATGTCCAGCCATAATTACTCACAAACGGGTAAGAAAAGGTAGTATTGCCAGACCATATATGATCAAAACAGGGAGCGGAGGTGGTTCAGCTGCAAGAAGGTTTGAATGTCAAACTAAAGTTCAAATATATTAACAAAAGCGGGAGGAGAGGTCTTCGGATGAAAGTGGTTGAAAATTTCCAACCATAATGTATAAAATGCGGTGAAAAAAAAGGTGTGATAGAACACTAAAAGGTGGAGCGGAAGTGTTCGGCTGCAAGAAGGTGTGAATGTCCGACTATATTTGGTGAAAAGCAGGTGAAGCAAGGTCTGAATGCCCAACCTTACATCATCAAAAGCAAGATCAGAGTTGTTTGGCTGCAAGAACGCCATAGTTTGCCAAAAGCGGGTAAGGTGCGAATGTCCGACTAAATATCAACAAAATTTGGGGCGGACGTTTTCGGATGCAAGTGGGTGTGAATATCCCACCACACAAGTATGGTGGAGAGGAAGCTGTGAATAGCCGACCATAGTTTGGAAAAAGCGGGTAAGAAAAGGTTTGAATGCCCGAACATACACCATCAAAAGAGGGAGCGGAGGTGTTCCGCTGTACGAAGGTGTGAATGTCCGACCATACTTGGTAAAAAGCGGGTAAGAAAAGGTTAAAATATCCGACTGTACACAATCAATAGCGGGAGCGGATGTGTTCGGCTACAAGAAGGTGTGACAGTCCGACCATGGTTTGTAAAAAGCGGGTAAGAAAAGGTGCGAATGTCCGACAATGTATGATCAAAAGAGAGAGCGGAGGTTTTCGGATACACGAAGGTTTGAATGTCCTACCATAGTTTGTAAATAGCAGTTAAGAAAAGGTTCGAATGCCCGACTATACACCATAAAAAGCGGGAGCGGAGGTGTTCCGCTGTAAGACGGTGTGAATGTCCAACCATAGTTGGTAAAAAGCGGGTAAGAAAAGGTTAAAATACCCGACTGTACACAATCAATAGCGTGAGCGGAGTTGTTCGGCTACAAGAAGGTGTGAAAGTCCGACCATGGTTTGTAAAAAGCAGTTAAGAAAAGGTTCGAATATCCAACCAAACATAATCAAAAGCGGGAGCAGAGCTGTTCGACTGCAAGTAGGTGTGAATGTCCAGCCATAATTACTCACAAACGGGGGAAGAAAAGGTAGTATTGCCAGACCATACATGATCAAAACAGGGAGCGGAGGTTCAGCTGCAAGGTGTGAATGTCTGACTATAGTTTGTAAAAAGCGGGTAAGACAAGGTGCGAATGCCCAACAATGTATGATCAAAAGAGAGAGCGGAGGTGTTCGGCTGCAAGGTCTGAATGTCCAACCATAATTTGTAAAAACCGGGTAAGAAAAGGCTCGAAAGCCCGACTATACATCATCAAAAGCGGGAGCGGAGGTGTTCAGCTGCAAGAAGGTGTGAATGTTCGACTAAAGTTTGTAAAAAGCCGGTAAGACAAGGAGCGATGTCCCGACATTGTATGATCAAAAGCGGGAGCGGAGGTGTCCAGCTGTGAGTAGGTGTGAATGTCCGACCATAATTGCTGAAAAATGTGTTAGAAAAGGTAAGAATACTGGACCATACATCATCAAAAGCGGGAGAAACTATGTTAAAACTGATTTGTCCTTCATATTTACCATGTCTAGAAATATTTAAACAAAAAAACAACGTTGTACTTTGCAGTAAAAGAAAGAGCAAATCTAAAGTTTCAGGAATCCGAATATAAGCCTGCTTTCATGAGTTCTGCACGATTTCGGATTTTGCTATAAAATTAATTGCTTTTCTCAAACCAAGTTAAAACTGCTTTGTCCTTCCATATTCATCAATGTCTAGATCGACTTCAACAAAGAAAAACATTGGACTTTGCAGTAGAAGAAGTTGAAATCCATCTACACATTGATAAATATGAAGGACAAAGCAGTTCCCACTTGCCCATAAGAAAATAAGCTTCTTCTCGGATTCCCTTCAGTGTTGCTCTTTCTTCTACTGCAAAATACAATGATGTTCTTTGTTGAAGTCGATCTAGACATTGATAAATATGAAGGAAAAAGCTGTTTTAACTTGGTTTGAGTGAATGAATTCATTTTATACATAAAATCCGAAATCGTGCAGAACTCATGAAAATAAGCTTATTCTCGGATTCCTAAAACTTTTGATTTGCTCTTTCTTTTATTGCAAAGTACAACGTTGTTTTTTTTGTTTAAATCTATCGAGACATTGATAAATATGAAGGTAAAAGCCGTTTTAACATAGTTTGAGTGAAGGAATTAATTTTATAGATAAAATCCCAAACCATGCAGAACTCCTCAAAAGGGGCGTATGGCTTAATCACAAGTGTGGCTCTTTCTCATTCAGGGTAATATGAGGAAGTTTATGCTTGAAATATATGTAGAAATGGGTACATATGAAGGACAAAGCAGTGTTAACTTAGTTTGCGTGAAGAAATTCATTTTATACATAAAATCCCAAATCATGCAGAACGTATGAAAAGAAGCTTATTCTCGGATTCCTGATCCTTCAGTTTTGCTATTTCTTCTACTGCAAAATACAATGTTGTTCTTTGTTGAAGTCGATCTAGACATTGATAAATATGAAGGAAAAAGCAGTTTTAACTTGGTTTGAGTGAATGAATTCATTTTATACATAAAATCCGAAATCGTGCAGAACTCATGAAAATAAGCTTATTCTCGGATTCCTAAAACTTTTGATTTGCTCTTTCTTTTATTGCAAAGTACAACGTTGTTTTTTTGTTTAAATCTATCGAGACATTGATAAATATGAAGGTAAAAGCCGTTTTAACATAGTTTGAGTGAAGGAATTAATTTTATAGATAAAATCCCAAATCATGCAGAACTCCTCAAAAGGGAGGTATGGCTTAATCACAAGTGTGGCTCTTTCTCATTCAGGGTAATATGAGGAAGTTTATGCTTGAAATATATGTAGAAATGGGTACATATAAAGGACAAAGCAGTGTTAACTTAGTTTGCGTGAAGAAATTCATTTTATACATAAAATCCGAAATCGTGCAGAACTCATGAAAATAAGCTTATTCTCGGATTCCTAAAACTTTTGATTTGCACTTTCTTTTACTGCAAAGTACAACGTTGTTTTTTGTTGAAATCTATCAAGACATTGATAAATACCAGCCGAAACTCTGCTGCCGCTTATGATAATTTATGGTTGGGCATTCTTACCTTTTCTTACCCGCTTTTTACAAATTATGATCTTACATTCACACCTACTTGCAGTCGAACACCTTCTCATCCACTTATGATCATGTGCGGTTGGGCTTTCGCACCTTTTCTTACCCATATTTCAGTAATTATGGGTGGACATTCAGACCTTCTTGCAGCCGAAAACCTCCGCTCCTCTTTTGATCATACATTGTCGGGAATTCACACCTTGTCTTACCCGCTTTTTACAAACTTTAGTCGGACATTCAAACCTTCTTGAAGCTGAACCACCCCCGCTCCCTGTTTTGATCATATATGGTCTGGCAATAGTACCTTTTCTTACCCGTTTGTGAGTAATTATGGCTGGACATTCACACCTTCTTGCAGCCGAACACAACCTCTCCCGCTTTTGATGATATATGGTCCGGCATTCTTACCTTTTCTAACACATTTTTCATCAATTATGGTCGGACATTCACACCTACTCACAGACGAACACCTCCGCTCCCACATTTGATAGTGTATAGTCGGGCATTCTCACCCTTTCTCATCAGCTTTTTGCAAATTATGATCTGATATTCACACCTACTTGCAGTCGAACAGCTCTGCTCCCGCTTTTGATTATGTTTGGTTGGATATTCGAACATTTTCTTAATGCTTTTTACAAACTTTGGTCGGACGTTCACACCGTCTTGCAGCCGAACACCTCCGCTTCCGCTCTTGATGGTGTATAGTCGGGCATTCGAGCCTTTTCTTACCCACCCATTACTTACTATGGTTGGACATTCAAACCTTCTTGTAGCCGAACACATCCGCTCCTGCTTTTGATGATGTATGATTTGGCATTCGCACCTTTTCTTACCCATTTTTCAGTAATTATGTGTCGGACATTCAGACCTTCTTGCACCTGAACACCTCTGCTCCCGCTTTTGATGGTGTATAGTCGGGCTTTCGAGCCTTTTCTTCCCCGATTTTTACAAATTATGGTTGGACATTCAGACCTTGCAGCCGAAAACCTCCGCTCCCTCTTTTGATCATACATTGTCGGGCATTCGCCCCTTGTCTTACACGGTTTTTACAAACTTTAGTCAGACATTCACACCTTGCAGCTGAACCACCTCCATTCCCTGTTTTGATCATGTGTGGTCTGGAAATACTACATTTTCTTCCCCCGTTTGTGAGTAATTATGGCTGGACATTCACACCTACTTGCAGCCGAAAAACCACCTCTCCCGCTTTTGATGATGTATTGTCCGGCATTCTAGTCTTTTCTATCACATTTTTCAGCAATTATGATCTGACATTCACACCTACTTGCAGTCGAACAGCTCTGCTCCCGCTTTTGATTATGTTCGGTTGGATATTCAAACCTTTTCTTAACTGCTTTTTACAAACTTTGGTCGGAAGTTCACACCTTCTTGCAGCCGAACACCCCCGCTTCCGCTTTTGATGGTATATATTCGGGTATTCGAACCTTCTCTTACCCGCTTTTTACAAACCATGGTTGGACTTTCATACCTTCTTGTAGCTGAACAACTCCACTCCTGCTTTTGATGATTTATGGTTGGACATTCGCATCTTTTCCTACCCATTTTTCAGTAATTATGGGTGGATATTCACATCTTCTTGCAGCTGAACACCTCCTCTCCCGCTAATGATCATGTAAGGTTTGATATTCGAAAATTTTCTTTCATGTTTTAAAGCAATTATTAATGGACATTCACACCTACTTGCAGCCGAACACCACCTCTCCCGCTTTTGATGATGTATGGACCGGCATTCTTACCTTTTCTAACACATTTTTCAGCAATTATGGTCGGAGATTCACACCTACTCACAGCCGAACAACTCCGCTACCGCATTTGATGGTGTATAGTCGGGATTTCTCACCCTTTCTCATCAGCTTTTTGCAAATTATTCTCTGACATTCAAACCTACTTGCAGTCGAACAGCTCTGCTCCCGCTTTTGATTATGTTTGGTTAGATATTCGAACCTTTTCTTAACTGCTTTTTTACAAACTTTGGTCGGACGTTCCCACCTTCTTGCAGCCGAACACCTACGCTTCCGGTTTTGATAGTGTATATTCGGGCATACGAACCTTTTCTTACCCGCTTTTTACAAACCATGGTCGGACTTTCACACCTTCTCTTAGCTGAACAACTCCGCTCCCTCTTTTGATTGTGTACAGTCGGGTATTTTAACCTTTTCTTACCCGCTTTTTACCAACTATGATCGGACATTCACACCTTCTTACAGCGGAACACCTCCGCTCCCTCTTTTGATGGTGTATGTTCGGGCATTTGAACCTTTTCTTACCCGCTTTTTACAAACCAGGGTCGGACTTTCACACCTTTTAGTAGCCGAACAACTCCGCTCCCGCTATTGATTGTGTACAGTCGGGTATTTTAACCTTTTCTTACCCGCTTTTTACCAACTATGGTCGGACATTCACACCTTCTTACAGCAGAACACCTCCTCTCCCGCTTATGATCACGTACGGTTTGATATTCGAAAATTTACTTTCTTGTTTTAAAGCAATTATTGATGGACATTCAAACCTTCTTTTTGATGGTGTATAGTCGGGCTTTCGAGCCTTTTCTTCACGGTTTTTACAAACCATGGTCGGACTTTCACACCTTCTTGTAGCCGAACAACTCCGCTTCCGCTATTGATTGTGAATTTTCAACCACTCTCATCCGAAGACCTCTTCTCCCGCTTTCTTTAATATATTTGAACTTTAGTCGGACATTCAAACCTTCTTGCAGCTGAACCACCTCCGCTCCCTGTTTTGATCATATATGGTCTGGCAATACTACCTTTTCTTACCCGTTTGTGAGTAATTATGGCTGGACATTCACACCTACTTGCAGCCGAACACAACCTCTCTCGCTTTTGATGATATATGGACCGGCATTTTTACCTTTTCTAACACATTTTTCAGCAATTATGGTCGGAGATTCACACCTACTCACAGCCGAAAAAGTTGGTAAAAAGCGGGTAAGAAAAGGTTAAAATACCCGACTGTACACCATCAAAAGTTATGGGTTTTTATAAACCATGGTCGGACTTTCACACCTTCTTGTAGCCGAACAACTCCGCTTCCGCTATTGATTGTGTACAGTCGGGTATTTTAACCTTTTCTTACCCGCTTTTTACCAACTATCGTCGGACATTCACACCGTCTTGCAGCTGAACACCTCCGCTCCCACTTTTGATGGTGTATAGTCGGGCTTTCGAGCCTTTTCTTCCCCGGTTTTTACAAATTATGGTTGGACATTCAGACCTTCTTGCAGCCGAAAACCTCCACTCCCTCTTTTGATCATACATATTCGGGCATTCGCACCTTTTCTTACCCGCTTTTTACAAACCATGGTCGGACTTTCACACCTTTTAGTAGCCGAACAACTCCGCTCCCGCTATTGATTGTGTACAGTCGGGTATTTTAACCTTTTCTTACCCGCTTTTTACCAACTATGGTTGGACATTCACACCTTCTTACAGCAGAACACCTCCGCTCCCTGTTTTGATTATGTATGGTTTGACATTCGCACCTTCTCTCACCTGCCTTTTACTATGGTCGGCCATTCACAGCTTCCTCTCCAATATACTTGTATGGTGGGATATTCACACCCACTTGCATCCGAAGACCTCCGCCCCCACTTTTGTTGATATTTAGTCGGTCATTCGCACCTTACCCGCTTTTGGCAAACTATGGCCTTCTTGCAGCCAAACACCTCTGATCTCGCTTTTGATGATGTAAGGTTGGGCATTCAGACCTTGCTTCACCTGCTTTTCACCAAATATAGTCGGACATTCACACCCACTTGCATCCGAAGACCTCCGCCCCAAATTTTGTTGATATTTAGTCGGACATTCGCACCTTACCCGCTTTTGGCAAACTATGGCCTTCTTGCAGCCAAACACCTCTGATCTCGCTTTTGATGATGTAAGGTTGGGCATTCAGACCTTGCTTCACCTGCTTTTCACCAAATATAGTCGGACATTCACACCTTCTTGCAGCCGAACACTTCCGCGCCACCTTTTAGTGTTCTATCACACCTTTTTTTCCCCGCATTTTATACATTATGGTTGGAAATTTTCAAACACTCTCATCCGAAGACCTCTCCTCCCGCTTTTGTTAATATATTTGAACTTTAGTCGGACATTCAAACCTTCTTGGAGCTGAACCACCTCCGCTCCCTGTTTTGATCATATATGGTCTGGCAATACTACCTTTTCTTACCCGTTTGTGAGTAATTATGGCTGGACATTCACACCTACTTGCAGCCGAACACAACCTCTCTCGCTTTTGATGATGTATGGACCGGCATTCTTACCTTTTCTAACACAATTTTCAGCAATTATGGTCGGAGATTCACACCTACTCACAGCCGAACAACTCCGCTCCCGCATTTGATGGTGTATAGTCGGGCATTCTCACCCTTTCTCATCAGCTTTTTGCAAATTATGATCTGACATTCACACCTACTTGCAGTCGAACAGCTCTGCTCCCGCTTTTGATTATGTATGGTTGGATATTCGAACCTTTTCTTAACTGCTTTTTACAAACTTTGGTTGGACGTTCACACCTTCTTGTAGCCGAACACATGCACTCCTGCTTTTGATGATGTATGGTTGGGCATTCGCACCTTTTTTTTACCCATTTTTCAGGTATTATGGGTGGACATTCACACCTTCTTGCAGCTGAACACCTCCTCTCCCACTTATGATCATGTGTGGTTTGATTTTCGAAAATTTCCTTTCATGTTTTCTAGCAATTATTGATGGACATTTAGACCTTCTTGCAGCTGAACACCACCTCTCCCGATTTTGATTATGTATGGACCGGCATTTTTACCTTTTCTAACACATTTTTCAGCAATTATGGTTGGAGATTCACACCTACTCACAGCCGAACAACTCCGCTACCGCATTTGATGGTGTATAGTCGGGCATTCTCACCCTTTCTCATGAGCTTTTTGCAAATTATGATCTGACATTCACACCTACTTCCAGTCGAACAGCTCTGCTCCCGCTTTTGATTATGTTTGGTTAGATATTCGAACCTTTTCTTAACTGCTTTTTACAAACTTTGGTCGGACGTTCACAATATCTTGCAGCCGAACACCTCCGCTTCCGCTTTTGATGGTGTATATTCGGGCATACGAACCTTTTCTTACCCGCTTTTTACAAACCAAGGTCGGACTTTCACACCTTCTCTTAGCTGAACAACTCCGCTCACTCTTTTGATTGTGTACAGTCGGGTAATTTAACCTTTTCTTACCCGCTTTTTACGGACATTCACACCGTCTTACAGCGGAAAACCTCCGCTCCCTCTTTTGATGATGTATATTTAGTCATTCGCACCTTTTCTTACCCATTTTTCAGTAATTATGGGTAGACATTCACACCTTCTTGCAGCTGAACACCTCCTCTCCCGCTTATGATCATGTGCAGTTTGATATTCGAAAATTTTCTTTCATGTTTTCTAGCAATTATTGATGGACATTCAGACCGTCTTGCAGCTGAACACCTCCGCTCCCACTTTTGATGGTGTATAGTCGGGCTTTCGAGCCTTTTCTTCCCCGGTTTTTACAAATTATGGTTGGATATTCAGACCTTCTTGCAGCCGAAAACCTCCACTCCCTCTTTTGATCATACATTGTCGGGCATTCGCACCTTTTCTTACCCGCTTTTTACAAACCATGGTCGGACTTTCACACTTTTAGTAGCCGAACAACTCCGCTCCCGCTATTGATTGTGTACAGTCGGGTATTTTAACCTTTTCTTACCCGCTTTTTACCAACTATGGTTGGACATTCACACCTTCTTACAGCAGAACACCTCCGCTCCCTGTTTTGATTATGTATGGTTTGACATTCGCACCTTCTCTCACCCGCCTTTTACTATGGTCGGCCATTCACAGCTTCCTCTCCACCATACTTGTATGGTGGGATATTCACACCCACTTGCATCCGAAGACCTCCGCCCCCACTTTTGTTGATATTTAGTCGGTCATTCGCACCTTACCCGCTTTTGGCAAACTATGGCCTTCTTGCAGCCAAACACCTCTGATCTCGCTTTTGATGATGTAAGGTTGGGCATTCAGACCTTGCTTCACCTGCTTTTCACCAAATATAGTCGGACATTCACACCTTCTTGCAGCCGAACACTTCCGCTCCACCTTTTAGTGTTCTATCACACCTTTTTTTCACCGCATTTTATACATTATCGTTGGAAATTTTCAACCACTATCATCCGAAGACCTCTCCTCCCGCTTTTGTTAATATATTTGAACTTTAGTCGGACATTCAAACCTTCTTGCAGCTGAACCACCTCCGCTCCATGTTTTGATCATATATGGTCTGGCAATACTACCTTTTCTTACCCGTTTGTGAGTAATTATGGCTGGACATTCACACCTACTTGCAGCCGAACACAACCTCTCTCGATTTTGATGATGTATGGACCGGCATTCTTACCTTTTCTAACACATTTTTCAGCAATTATGGTCGGAGATTCACACCTACTCACAGCCGAACAACTCCGCTCCCGCATTTGATGGTGTATAGTCGGGCATTCTCACCCTTTCTCATCAGCTTTTTGCAAATTATGATCTGACATTCACACCTACTTGCAGTCGAACAGCTCTGCTCCCGCTTTTGATTATGTATGGTTGGATATTCGAACCTTTTCTTAACTGCTTTTTACAAACTTTGGATGGACGTTCACACCTTCTTGTAGCTGAACACATGCACTCCTGCTTTTGATGATGTATGGTTGGGCATTCGCACCTTTTTTTTACCCATTTTTCAGGTATTATGGGTGGACATTCACACCTTCTTGCAGCTGAACACCTCCTCTCCCACTTATGATCATGTGTGGTTTGATTTTCGAAAATTTTCTTTCATGTTTTCTAGCAATTATTGATGGACATTTAGACCTTCTTGCAGCTGAACACCACCTCTCCCGATTTTGATTATGTATGGACCGGCATTTTTACCTTTTCTAACACATTTTTCAGCAATTATGGTTGGAGATTCACACCTACTCACAGCCGAACAACTCCGCTACCGCATTTGATGGTGTATAGTCGGGCATTCTCACCCTTTCTCATCAGCTTTTTGCAAATTATGATCTGACATTCACACCTACTTGCAGTCGAACAGCTCTGCTCCCGCTTTTGATTATGTATGGTTGGATATTCGAACCTTTTCTTAACTGCTTTTTACAAACTTTGGTTGGACGTTCACACCTTCTTGTAGCCGAACACATGCACTCCTGCTTTTGATGATGTATGGTTGGGCATTCGCACCTTTTTTTTACCCATTTTTCAGGTATTATGGGTGGACATTCACACCTTCTTGCAGCTGAACACCTCCTCTCCCACTTATGATCATGTGTGGTTTCATTTTCAAAAATTTTCTTTCATGTTTTCTAGCAATTGTTGATGGACATTTAGACCTTCTTGCAGCTGAACACCACCTCTCCCGATTTTGATTATGTATGGACCGGCATTTTTACCTTTTCTAACACATTTTTCAGCAATTATGGTTGGAGATTCACACCTACTCACAGCCGAACAACTCCGCTACCGCATTTGATGGTGTATAGTCGGGCATTCTCACCCTTTCTCATCAGCTTTTTGCAAATTATGATCTGACATTCACACCTACTTCCAGTCGAACAGCTCTGCTCCCGCTTTTGATTATGTTTGGTTAGATATTCGAACCTTTTCTTAACTGCTTTTTACAAACTTTGGTCGGACGTTCACAATATCTTGCAGCCGAACACCTCCGCTTCCGCTTTTGATGGTGTATATTCGGGCATACGAACCTTTTCTTACCCGCTTTTTACAAACCAATGTCGGACTTTCACACCTTCTCTTAGCTGAACAACTCCGCTCCCTCTTTTGATTGTGTACAGTCGGGTAATTTAACCTTTTCTTACCCGCTTTTTACCATCTATGGTCGGACATTCACACCGTCTTACAGCGGAACACCTCCGCTCCCTCTTTTGATGATGTATGGTTAGGCATTCGCACCTTTTCTTACCCATTTTTCAGTAATTATGGGTAGACATTCACACCTTCTTGCAGCTGAACACCTCCTCTCCCGCTTATGATCATGTGCAGTTTGATATTTGAAAATTTTCTTTCATGTTTTCTAGCAATTATTGATGGACATTCAGACGGTCTTGCAGCTGAACACCTCCGCTCCCACTTTTGATGGTGTATAGTCGGGCTTTCGAGCCTTTTCTTCCCCGGTTTTTACAAATTATGGTTGGACATTCAGACCTTCTTGCAGCCGAAAACCTCCACTCCCTCTTTTGATCATACATTGTCGGGCATTCGCACCTTTTCTTACCCGCTTTTTACAAACCATGGTTGGACTTTCACACCTTTTAGTAGCCGAACAACTCCGCTCCCGCTATTGATTGTGTACAGTCGGGTATTTTAACCTTTTCTTACCCGCTTTTTACCAACTATGGTTGGACATTCACACCTTCTTACAGCAGAACACCTCCGCTCCCTGTTTTGATTATGTATGGTTTGACATTCGCACCTTCTCTCACCCGCCTTTTACTATGGTCGGCCATTCACAGCTTCCTCTCCACCATACTTGTATGGTGGGATATTCACACCCACTTGCATCCGAAGACCTCCGCCCCCACTTTTGTTGATATTTAGTCGGTCATTCGCACCTTACCCGCTTTTGGCAAACTATGGCCTTCTTGCAGCCAAACACCTCTGATCTCGCTTTTGATGATGTAAGGTTGGGCATTCAGACCTTGCTTCACCTGCTTTTCACCAAATATAGTCGGACATTCACACCCACTTGCATCCGAAGACCTCCGCCCCAAATTTTGTTGATATTTAGTCGGACATTCGCACCTTACCCGCTTTTGGCAAACTATGGCCTTCTTGCAGCCAAACACCTCTGATCTCGCTTTTGATGATGTAAGGTTGGGCATTCAGACCTTGCTTCACCTGCTTTTCACCAAATATAGTCGGACATTCACACCTTCTTGCAGCCGAACACTTCCGCTCCACCTTTTAGTGTTCTATCACACCTTTTTTTCACCGCATTTTATACATTATCGTTGGAAATTTTCAACCACTATCATCCGAAGACCTCTCCTCCCGCTTTTGTTAATATATTTGAACTTTAGTCGGACATTCAAACCTTCTTGCAGCTGAACCACCTCCGCTCCATGTTTTGATCATATATGGTCTGGCAATACTACCTTTTCTTACCCGTTTGTGAGTAATTATGGCTGGACATTCACACCTACTTGCAGCCGAACACAACCTCTCTCGATTTTGATGATGTATGGACCGGCATTCTTACCTTTTCTAACACATTTTTCAGCAATTATGGTCGGAGATTCACACCTACTCACAGCCGAACAACTCCGCTCCCGCATTTGATGGTGTATAGTCGGGCATTCTCACCCTTTCTCATCAGCTTTTTGCAAATTATGATCTGACATTCACACCTACTTGCAGTCGAACAGCTCTGCTCCCGCTTTTGACTATGTATGGTTGGATATTCGAACCTTTTCTTAACTGCTTTTTACAAACTTTGGTTGGACGTTCACACCTTCTTGTAGCTGAACACATGCACTCCTGCTTTTGATGATGTATGGTTGGGCATTCGCACCTTTTTTTTACCCATTTTTCAGGTATTATGGGTGGACATTCACACCTTCTTGCAGCTGAACACCTCCTCTCCCACTTATGATCATGTGTGGTTTGATTTTCGAAAATTTTCTTTCATGTTTTCTAGCAATTATTGATGGACATTTAGACCTTCTTGCAGCTGAACACCACCTCTCCCGATTTTGATTATGTATGGACCGGCATTTTTACCTTTTCTAACACATTTTTCAGCAATTATGGTTGGAGATTCACACCTACTCACAGCCGAACAACTCCGCTACCGCATTTGATGGTGTATAGTCGGGCATTCTCACCCTTTCTCATCAGCTTTTTGCAAATTATGATCTGACATTCACACCTACTTGCAGTCGAACAGCTCTGCTCCCGCTTTTGATTATGTATGGTTGGATATTCGAACCTTTTCTTAACTGCTTTTTACAAACTTTGGTTGGACGTTCACACCTTCTTGTAGCCGAACACATGCACTCCTGCTTTTGATGATGTATGGTTGGGCATTCGCACCTTTTTTTTACCCATTTTTCAGGTATTATGGTTGGACATTCACACCTTCTTGCAGCTGAACACCTCCTCTCCCACTTATGATCATGTGTGGTTTGATTTTCGAAAATTTTCTTTCATGTTTTCTAGCAATTATTGATGGACATTTAGACCTTCTTGCAGCTGAACACCACCTCTCTCGATTTTGATGATGTATGGACCGGCATTTTTACCTTTTCTAACACATTTTTCAGCAATTATGGTTGGAGATTCACACCTACTCACAGCCGAACAACTCCGCTACCGCATTTGATGGTGTATAGTCGGGCATTCTCACCCTTTCTCATCAGCTTTTTGCAAATTATGATCTGACATTCACACCTACTTCCAGTCGAACAGCTCTGCTCCCGCTTTTGATTATGTTTGGTTAGATATTCGAACCTTTTCTTAACTGCTTTTTACAAACTTTGGTCGGACGTTCACAATATCTTGCAGCCGAACACCTCCGCTTCCGCTTTTGATGGTGTATATTCGGGCATACGAACCTTTTCTTACCCGCTTTTTACAAACCAAGGTCGGACTTTCACACCTTCTCTTAGCTGAACAACTCCGCTCCCTCTTTTGATTGTGTACAGTCGGGTAATTTAACCTTTTCTTACCCGCTTTTTACCATCTATGGTCGGACATTCACACCGTCTTACAGCGGAACACCTCCGCTCCCTCTTTTGATGATGTATGGTTAGGCATTCGCACCTTTT
The DNA here is from genome assembly GCF_036924035.1 of Leuresthes tenuis. NCBI lineage: Eukaryota > Metazoa > Chordata > Actinopteri > Atheriniformes > Atherinopsidae > Leuresthes > Leuresthes tenuis. The sequence continues at coordinate 46,858 of NW_027325445.1, read as the reverse complement.
CTTACCCATTTTTCAGTAATTATGGGTAGACATTCACACCTTCTTGCAGCTGAACACCTCCTCTCCCGCTTATGATCATGTGCAGTTTGATATTCGAAAATTTTCTTTCATGTTTTCTAGCAATTATTGATGGACATTCAGACCGTCTTGCAGCTGAACACCTCCGCTCCCACTTTTGATGATGTATAGTCGGGCTTTCGAGCCTTTTCTTCCCCGGTTTTTACAAATTATGGTTGGACATTCAGACCTTCTTGCAGCCGAAAACCTCCACTCCCTCTTTTGATCATACATTGTCGGGCATTCGCACCTTTTCTTACCCGCTTTTTACAAACCATGGTCGGACTTTCACACCTTTTAGTAGCCGAACAACTCCGCTCCCGCTATTGATTGTGTACAGTCGGGTATTTTAACCTTTTCTTACCCGCTTTTTACCAACTACGGTTGGACATTCACACCTTCTTACAGCAGAACACCTCCGCTCCCTGTTTTGATTATGTATGGTTTGACATTCGCACCTTCTCTCACCCGCCTTTTACTATGGTCGGCCATTCACAGCTTCCTCTCCACCATACTTGTATGGTGGGATATTCACACCCACTTGCATCCGAAGACCTCCGCCCCCACTTTTGTTGATATTTAGTCGGTCATTCGCACCTTACCCGCTTTTGGCAAACTATGGCCTTCTTGCAGCCAAACACCTCTGATCTCGCTTTTGATGATGTAAGGTTGGGCATTCAGACCTTGCTTCACCTGCTTTTCACCAAATATAGTCGGACATTCACACCCACTTGCATCCGAAGACCTCCGCCCCAAATTTTGTTGATATTTAGTCGGACATTCGCACCTTACCCGCTTTTGGCAAACTATGGCCTTCTTGCAGCCAAACACCTCTGATCTCGCTTTTGATGATGTAAGGTTGGGCATTCAGACCTTGCTTCACCTGCTTTTCACCAAATATAGTCGGACATTCACACCTTCTTGCAGCCGAACACTTCCGCTCCACCTTTTAGTGTTCTATCACACCTTTTTTTCACCGCATTTTATACATTATCGTTGGAAATTTTCAACCACTATCATCCGAAGACCTCTCCTCCCGCTTTTGTTAATATATTTGAACTTTAGTCGGACATTCAAACCTTCTTGCAGCTGAACCACCTCCGCTCCATGTTTTGATCATATATGGTCTGGCAATACTACCTTTTCTTACCCGTTTGTGAGTAATTATGGCTGGACATTCACACCTACTTGCAGCCGAACACAACCTCTCTCGATTTTGATGATGTATGGACCGGCATTCTTACCTTTTCTAACACATTTTTCAGCAATTATGGTCGGAGATTCACACCTACTCACAGCCGAACAACTCCGCTCCCGCATTTGATGGTGTATAGTCGGGCATTCTCACCCTTTCTCATCAGCTTTTTGCAAATTATGATCTGACATTCACACCTACTTGCAGTCGAACAGCTCTGCTCCCGCTTTTGACTATGTATGGTTGGATATTCGAACCTTTTCTTAACTGCTTTTTACAAACTTTGGTTGGACGTTCACACCTTCTTGTAGCTGAACACATGCACTCCAGCTTTTGATGATGTATGGTTGGGCATTCGCACCTTTTTTTTACCCATTTTTCAGGTATTATGGGTGGACATTCACACCTTCTTGCAGCTGAACACCTCCTCTCCCACTTATGATCATGTGTGGTTTGATTTTCGAAAATTTTCTTTCATGTTTTCTAGCAATTATTGATGGACATTTAGACCTTCTTGCAGCTGAACACCACCTCTCCCGATTTTGATTATGTATGGACCGGCATTTTTACCTTTTCTAACACATTTTTCAGCAATTATGGTTGGAGATTCACACCTACTCACAGCCGAACAACTCCGCTACCGCATTTGATGGTGTATAGTCGGGCATTCTCACCCTTTCTCATCAGCTTTTTGCAAATTATGATCTGACATTCACACCTACTTGCAGTCGAACAGCTCTGCTCCCGCTTTTGATTATGTATGGTTGGATATTCGAACCTTTTCTTAACTGCTTTTTACAAACTTTGGTTGGACGTTCACACCTTCTTGTAGCCGAACACATGCACTCCTGCTTTTGATGATGTATGGTTGGGCATTCGCACCTTTTTTTTACCCATTTTTCAGGTATTATGGTTGGACATTCACACCTTCTTGCAGCTGAACACCTCCTCTCCCACTTATGATCATGTGTGGTTTGATTTTCGAAAATTTTCTTTCATGTTTTCTAGCAATTATTGATGGACATTTAGACCTTCTTGCAGCTGAACACCACCTCTCTCGATTTTGATGATGTATGGACCGGCATTTTTACCTTTTCTAACACATTTTTCAGCAATTATGGTTGGAGATTCACACCTACTCACAGCCGAACAACTCCGCTACCGCATTTGATGGTGTATAGTCGGGCATTCTCACCCTTTCTCATCAGCTTTTTGCAAATTATGATCTGACATTCACACCTACTTCCAGTCGAACAGCTCTGCTCCCGCTTTTGATTATGTTTGGTTAGATATTCGAACCTTTTCTTAACTGCTTTTTACAAACTTTGGTCGGACGTTCACAATATCTTGCAGCCGAACACCTCCGCTTCCGCTTTTGATGGTGTATATTCGGGCATACGAACCTTTTCTTACCCGCTTTTTACAAACCAAGGTCGGACTTTCACACCTTCTCTTAGCTGAACAACTCCGCTCCCTCTTTTGATTGTGTACAGTCGGGTAATTTAACCTTTTCTTACCCGCTTTTTACCATCTATGGTCGGACATTCACACCGTTTTACAGCGGAACACCTCCGCTCCCTCTTTTGATGATGTATGGTTAGGCATTCGCACCTTTTCTTACCCATTTTTCAGTAATTATGGGTAGACATTCACACCTTCTTGCAGCTGAACACCTCCTCTCCCGCTTATGATCATGTGCAGTTTGATATTCGAAAATTTTCTTTCATGTTTTCTAGCAATTATTGATGGACATTCAGACCGTCTTGCAGCTGAACACCTCCGCTCCCACTTTTGATGATGTATAGTCGGGCTTTCGAGCCTTTTCTTCCCCGGTTTTTACAAATTATGGTTGGACATTCAGACCTTCTTGCAGCCGAAAACCTCCACTCCCTCTTTTGATCATACATTGTCGGGCATTCGCACCTTTTCTTACCCGCTTTTTACAAACCATGGTCGGACTTTCACACCTTTTAGTAGCCGAACAACTCCGCTCCCGCTATTGATTGTGTACAGTCGGGTATTTTAACCTTTTCTTACCCGCTTTTTACCAACTACGGTTGGACATTCACACCTTCTTACAGCAGAACACCTCCGCTCCCTGTTTTGATTATGTATGGTTTGACATTCGCACCTTCTCTCACCCGCCTTTTACTATGGTCGGCCATTCACAGCTTCCTCTCCACCATACTTGTATGGTGGGATATTCACACCCACTTGCATCCGAAGACCTCCGCCCCCACTTTTGTTGATATTTAGTCGGTCATTCGCACCTTACCCGCTTTTGGCAAACTATGGCCTTCTTGCAGCCAAACACCTCTGATCTCGCTTTTGATGATGTAAGGTTGGGCATTCAGACCTTGCTTCACCTGCTTTTCACCAAATATAGTCGGACATTCACACCCACTTGCATCCGAAGACCTCCGCCCCAAATTTTGTTGATATTTAGTCGGACATTCGCACCTTACCCGCTTTTGGCAAACTATGGCCTTCTTGCAGCCAAACACCTCTGATCTCGCTTTTGATGATGTAAGGTTGGGCATTCAGACCTTGCTTCACCTGCTTTTCACCAAATATAGTCGGACATTCACACCTTCTTGCAGCCGAACACTTCCGCTCCACCTTTTAGTGTTCTATCACACCTTTTTTTCACCGCATTTTATACATTATCGTTGGAAATTTTCAACCACTATCATCCGAAGACCTCTCCTCCCGCTTTTGTTAATATATTTGAACTTTAGTCGGACATTCAAACCTTCTTGCAGCTGAACCACCTCCGCTCCATGTTTTGATCATATATGGTCTGGCAATACTACCTTTTCTTACCCGTTTGTGAGTAATTATGGCTGGACATTCACACCTACTTGCAGCCGAACACAACCTCTCTCGATTTTGATGATGTATGGACCGGCATTCTTACCTTTTCTAACACATTTTTCAGCAATTATGGTCGGAGATTCACACCTACTCACAGCCGAACAACTCCGCTCCCGCATTTGATGGTGTATAGTCGGGCATTCTCACCCTTTCTCATCAGCTTTTTGCAAATTATGATCTGACATTCACACCTACTTGCAGTCGAACAGCTCTGCTCCCGCTTTTGACTATGTATGGTTGGATATTCGAACCTTTTCTTAACTGCTTTTTACAAACTTTGGTTGGACGTTCACACCTTCTTGTAGCTGAACACATGCACTCCTGCTTTTGATGATGTATGGTTGGGCATTCGCACCTTTTTTTTACCCATTTTTCAGGTATTATGGGTGGACATTCACACCTTCTTGCAGCTGAACACCTCCTCTCCCACTTATGATCATGTGTGGTTTGATTTTCGAAAATTTTCTTTCATGTTTTCTAGCAATTATTGATGGACATTTAGACCTTCTTGCAGCTGAACACCACCTCTCCCGATTTTGATTATGTATGGACCGGCATTTTTACCTTTTCTAACACATTTTTCAGCAATTATGGTTGGAGATTCACACCTACTCACAGCCGAACAACTCCGCTACCGCATTTGATGGTGTATAGTCGGGCATTCTCACCCTTTCTCATCAGCTTTTTGCAAATTATGATCTGACATTCACACCTACTTGCAGTCGAACAGCTCTGCTCCCGCTTTTGATTATGTATGGTTGGATATTCGAACCTTTTCTTAACTGCTTTTTACAAACTTTGGTTGGACGTTCACACCTTCTTGTAGCCGAACACATGCACTCCTGCTTTTGATGATGTATGGTTGGGCATTCGCACCTTTTTTTTACCCATTTTTCAGGTATTATGGTTGGACATTCACACCTTCTTGCAGCTGAACACCTCCTCTCCCACTTATGATCATGTGTGGTTTGATTTTCGAAAATTTTCTTTCATGTTTTCTAGCAATTATTGATGGACATTTAGACCTTCTTGCAGCTGAACACCACCTCTCCCGATTTTGATTATGTATGGACCGGCATTTTTACCTTTTCTAACACATTTTTCAGCAATTATGGTTGGAGATTCACACCTACTCACAGCCGAACAACTCCGCTACCGCATTTGATGGTGTATAGTCGGGCATTCTCACCCTTTCTCATCAGCTTTTTGCAAATTATGATCTGACATTCACACCTACTTCCAGTCGAACAGCTCTGCTCCCGCTTTTGATTATGTTTGGTTAGATATTCGAACCTTTTCTTAACTGCTTTTTACAAACTTTGGTCGGACGTTCACAATATCTTGCAGCCGAACACCTCCGCTTCCGCTTTTGATGGTGTATATTCGGGCATACGAACCTTTTCTTACCCGCTTTTTACAAACCAAGGTCGGACTTTCACACCTTCTCTTAGCTGAACAACTCCGCTCCCTCTTTTGATTGTGTACAGTCGGGTAATTTAACCTTTTCTTACCCGCTTTTTACCATCTATGGTCGGACATTCACACCGTTTTACAGCGGAACACCTCCGCTCCCTCTTTTGATGATGTATGGTTAGGCATTCGCACCTTTTCTTACCCATTTTTCAGTAATTATGGGTAGACATTCACACCTTCTTGCAGCTGAACACCTCCTCTCCCGCTTATGATCATGTGCAGTTTGATATTCGAAAATTTTCTTTCATGTTTTCTAGCAATTATTGATGGACATTCAGACCGTCTTGCAGCTGAACACCTCCGCTCCCACTTTTGATGATGTATAGTCGGGCTTTCGAGCCTTTTCTTCCCCGGTTTTTACAAATTATGGTTGGACATTCAGACCTTCTTGCAGCCGAAAACCTCCACTCCCTCTTTTGATCATACATTGTCGGGCATTCGCACCTTTTCTTACCCGCTTTTTACAAACCATGGTCGGACTTTCACACCTTTTAGTAGCCGAACAACTCCGCTCCCGCTATTGATTGTGTACAGTCGGGTATTTTAACCTTTTCTTACCCGCTTTTTACCAACTACGGTTGGACATTCACACCTTCTTACAGCAGAACACCTCCGCTCCCTGTTTTGATTATGTATGGTTTGACATTCGCACCTTCTCTCACCCGCCTTTTACTATGGTCGGCCATTCACAGCTTCCTCTCCACCATACTTGTATGGTGGGATATTCACACCCACTTGCATCCGAAGACCTCCGCCCCCACTTTTGTTGATATTTAGTCGGTCATTCGCACCTTACCCGCTTTTGGCAAACTATGGCCTTCTTGCAGCCAAACACCTCTGATCTCGCTTTTGATGATGTAAGGTTGGGCATTCAGACCTTGCTTCACCTGCTTTTCACCAAATATAGTCGGACATTCACACCCACTTGCATCCGAAGACCTCCGCCCCAAATTTTGTTGATATTTAGTCGGACATTCGCACCTTACCCGCTTTTGGCAAACTATGGCCTTCTTGCAGCCAAACACCTCTGATCTCGCTTTTGATGATGTAAGGTTGGGCATTCAGACCTTGCTTCACCTGCTTTTCACCAAATATAGTCGGACATTCACACCTTCTTGCAGCCGAACACTTCCGCTCCACCTTTTAGTGTTCTATCACACCTTTTTTTCACCGCATTTTATACATTATGGTTGGAAATTTTCAACCACTATCATCCGAAGACCTCTCCTCCCGCTTTTGTTAATATATTTGAACTTTAGTCGGACATTCAAACCTTCTTGCAGCTGAACCACCTCCGCTCCATGTTTTGATCATATATGGTCTGGCAATACTACCTTTTCTTACCCGTTTGTGAGTAATTATGGCTGGACATTCACACCTACTTGCAGCCGAACACAACCTCTCTCGATTTTGATGATGTATGGACCGGCATTCTTACCTTTTCTAACACATTTTTCAGCAATTATGGTCGGAGATTCACACCTACTCACAGCCGAACAACTCCGCTCCCGCATTTGATGGTGTATAGTCGGGCATTCTCACCCTTTCTCATCAGCTTTTTGCAAATTATGATCTGACATTCACACCTACTTGCAGTCGAACAGCTCTGCTCCCGCTTTTGACTATGTATGGTTGGATATTCGAACCTTTTCTTAACTGCTTTTTACAAACTTTGGTTGGACGTTCACACCTTCTTGTAGCTGAACACATGCACTCCTGCTTTTGATGATGTATGGTTGGGCATTCGCACCTTTTTTTTACCCATTTTTCAGGTATTATGGGTGGACATTCACACCTTCTTGCAGCTGAACACCTCCTCTCCCACTTATGATCATGTGTGGTTTGATTTTCGAAAATTTTCTTTCATGTTTTCTAGCAATTATTGATGGACATTTAGACCTTCTTGCAGCTGAACACCACCTCTCCCGATTTTGATTATGTATGGACCGGCATTTTTACCTTTTCTAACACATTTTTCAGCAATTATGGTTGGAGATTCACACCTACTCACAGCCGAACAACTCCGCTACCGCATTTGATGGTGTATAGTCGGGCATTCTCACCCTTTCTCATCAGCTTTTTGCAAATTATGATCTGACATTCACACCTACTTGCAGTCGAACAGCTCTGCTCCCGCTTTTGATTATGTATGGTTGGATATTCGAACCTTTTCTTAACTGCTTTTTACAAACTTTGGTTGGACGTTCACACCTTCTTGTAGCCGAACACATGCACTCCTGCTTTTGATGATGTATGGTTGGGCATTCGCACCTTTTTTTTACCCATTTTTCAGGTATTATGGTTGGACATTCACACCTTCTTGCAGCTGAACACCTCCTCTCCCACTTATGATCATGTGTGGTTTGATTTTCGAAAATTTTCTTTCATGTTTTCTAGCAATTATTGATGGACATTTAGACCTTCTTGCAGCTGAACACCACCTCTCCCGATTTTGATTATGTATGGACCGGCATTTTTACCTTTTCTAACACATTTTTCAGCAATTATGGTTGGAGATTCACACCTACTCACAGCCGAACAACTCCGCTACCGCATTTGATGGTGTATAGTCGGGCATTCTCACCCTTTCTCATCAGCTTTTTGCAAATTATGATCTGACATTCACAACTACTTCCAGTCGAACAGCTCTGCTCCCGCTTTTGATAATGTTTGGTTAGATATTCGAACCTTTTCTTAACTGCTTTTTACAAACTTTGGTCGGACGTTCACAATATCTTGCAGCCGAACACCTCCGCTTCCGCTTTTGATGGTGTATATTCGGGCATACGAACCTTTTCTTACCCGCTTTTTACAAACCAAGGTCGGACTTTCACACCTTCTCTTAGCTGAACAACTCCGCTCCCTCTTTTGATTGTGTACAGTCGGGTAATTTAACCTTTTCTTACCCGCTTTTTACCATCTATGGTCGGACATTCACACCGTCTTACAGCGGAACACCTCCGCTCCCTCTTTTGATGATGTATGGTTAGGCATTCGCACCTTTTCTTACCCATTTTTCAGTAATTATGGGTAGACATTCACACCTTCTTGCAGCTGAACACCTCCTCTCCCGCTTATGATCATGTGCAGTTTGATATTCGAAAATTTTCTTTCATGTTTTCTAGCAATTATTGATGGACATTCAGACCGTCTTGCAGCTGAACACCTCCGCTCCCACTTTTGATGGTGTATAGTCGGGCTTTCGAGCCTTTTCTTCCCCGGTTTTTACAAATTATGGTTGGACATTCAGACCTTCTTGCAGCCGAAAACCTCCACTCCCTCTTTTGATCATACATTGTCGGGCATTCGCACCTTTTCTTACCCGCTTTTTACAAACCATGGTCGGACTTTCACACCTTTTAGTAGCCGAACAACTCCGCTCCCGCTATTGATTGTGTACAGTCGGGTATTTTAACCTTTTCTTACCCGCTTTTTACCAACTATGGTTGGACATTCACACCTTCTTACAGCAGAACACCTCTGCTCCCTGTTTTGATTATGTATGGTTTGACATTCGCACCTTCTCTCACCCACCTTTTACTATGGTCGGCCATTCACAGCTTCCTCTCCACCATACTTGTATGGTGGGATATTCACACCCACTTGCATCCGAAGACCTCCGCCCCCACTTTTGTTGATATTTAGTCGGTCATTCGCACCTTACCCGCTTTTGGCAAACTATGGCCTTCTTGCAGCCAAACACCTCTGATCTCGCTTTTGATGATGTAAGGTTGGGCATTCAGACCATGCTTCACCTGCTTTTCACCAAATATAGTCGGACATTCACACCCACTTGCATCCGAAGACCTCCGCCCCAAATTTTGTTGATATTTAGTCGGACATTCGCACCTTACCCGCTTTTGGCAAACTATGGCCTTCTTGCAGCCAAACACCTCTGATCTCGCTTTTGATGATGTAAGGTTGGGCATTCAGACCTTGCTTCACCTGCTTTTCACCAAATATAGTCGGACATTCACACCTTCTTGCAGCCGAACACTTCCGCTCCACCTTTTAGTGTTCTATCACACCTTTTTTTCACCGCATTTTATACATTATGGTTGGAAATTTTCAACCACTCTCATCCGAAGACCTCTCCTCCCGCTTTTGTTAATATATTTGAACTTTAGTCGGACATTCAAACCTTCTTGCAGCTGAACCACCTCCGCTCCCTGTTTTGATCATATATTGTCTGGCAATACTACCTTTTCTTACCCGTTTGTCAGTAATTATGCCTGGACATTCACACCTACTTGCAGCCGAACACAACCTCTCTCGATTTTGATGATGTATGGACCGGCATTCTTACCTTTTCTAACACATTTTTCAGCAATTATGGTCGGAGATTCACACCTACTCACAGCCGAACAACTCCGCTCCCGCATTTGATGGTGTATAGTCGGGCATTCTCACCCTTTCTCATCAGCTTTTTGCAAATTATGATCTGACATTCACACCTACATGCAGTCGAACAGCTCTGCTCCCGCTTTTGATTATGTATGGTTGGATATTCGAACCTTTTCTTAACTGCTTTTTACAAACTTTGGTTGGACGTTCACACCTTCTTGTAGCCGAACACATGCACTCCTGCTTTTGATGATGTATGGTTGGGCATTCGCACCTTTTTTTTACCCATTTTTCAGGTATTATGGGTGGACATTCACACCTTCTTGCAGCTGAACACCTCCTCTCCCACTTATGATCATGTGTGGTTTGATTTTCGAAAATTTTCTTTCATGTTTTCTAGCAATTATTGATGGACATTTAGACCTTCTTGCAGCTGAACACCACCTCTCCCGATTTTGATTATGTATGGACCGGCATTTTAACCTTTTCTAACACATTTTTCAGCAATTATGGTTGGAGATTCACACCTACTCACAGCCGAACAACTCCGCTACCGCATTTGATGGTGTATAGTCGGGCATTCTCACCCTTTCTCATCAGCTTTTTGCAAATTATGATCTGACATTCACACCTACTTGCAGTCGAACAGCTCTGCTCCCGCTTTTGATTATGTATGGTTGGATATTCGAACCTTTTCTTAACTGCTTTTTACAAACTTTGGTTGGACGTTCACACCTTCTTGTAGCCGAACACATGCACTCCTGCTTTTGATGATGTATGGTTGGGCATTCACACCTTTTTTTTACCCATTTTTCAGGTATTATGGGTGGACATTCACACCTTCTTGCAGCTGAACACCTCCTCTCCCACTTATGATCATGTGTGGTTTGATTTTCGAAAATTTTCTTTCATGTTTTCTAGCAATTATTGATGGACATTTAGACCTTCTTGCAGCTGAACACCACCTCTCTCGATTTTGATGATGTATGGACCGGCATTTTTACCTTTTCTAACACATTTTTCAGCAATTATGGTTGGAGATTCACACCTACTCACAGCCGAACAACTCCGCTACCGCATTTGATGGTGTATAGTCGGGCATTCTCACCCTTTCTCATCAGCTTTTTGCAAATTATGATCTGACATTCACACCTACTTCCAGTCGAACAGCTCTGCTCCCGCTTTTGATTATGTTTGGTTAGATATTCGAACCTTTTCTTAACTGCTTTTTACAAACTTTGGTCGGACGTTCACAATATCTTGCAGCCGAACACCTCCGCTTCCGCTTTTGATGGTGTATATTCGGGCATACGAACCTTTTCTTACCCGCTTTTTACAAACCAAGGTCGGACTTTCACACCTTCTCTTAGCTGAACAACTCCGCTCCCTCTTTTGATTGTGTACAGTCGGGTAATTTAACCTTTTCTTACCCTCTTTTTACCATCTATGGTCGGACATTCACACCGTCTTACAGCGGAACACCTCCGCTCCCTCTTTTGATGATGTATGGTTAGGCATTCGCACCTTTTCTTACCCATTCTTCAGTAATTATGGGTAGACATTCACACCTTCTTGCAGCTGAACACCTCCTCTCCCGCTTATGATCATGTGCAGTTTGATATTCGAAAATTTTCTTTCATGTTTTCTAGCAATTATTGATGGACATTCAGACCGTCTTGCAGCTGAACACCTCCGCTCCCACTTTTGATGATGTATAGTCGGGCTTTCGAGCCTTTTCTTCCCCGGTTTTTACAAATTATGGTTGGACATTCAGACCTTCTTGCAGCCGAAAACCTCCACTCCCTCTTTTGATCATACATTGTCGGGCATTCGCACCTTTTCTTACCCGCTTTTTACAAACCATGGTCGGACTTTCACACCTTTTAGTAGCCGAACAACTCCGCTCCCGCTATTGATTGTGTACAGTCGGGTATTTTAACCTTTTCTTACCCGCTTTTTACCAACTACGGTTGGACATTCACACCTTCTTACAGCAGAACACCTCCGCTCCCTGTTTTGATTATGTATGGTTTGACATTCGCACCTTCTCTCACCCGCCTTTTACTATGGTCGGCCATTCACAGCTTCCTCTCCACCATACTTGTATGGTGGGATATTCACACCCACTTGCATCCGAAGACCTCCGCCCCCACTTTTGTTGATATTTAGTCGGTCATTCGCACCTTACCCGCTTTTGGCAAACTATGGCCTTCTTGCAGCCAAACACCTCTGATCTCGCTTTTGATGATGTAAGGTTGGGCATTCAGACCTTGCTTCACCTGCTTTTCACCAAATATAGTCGGACATTCACATCTTATTGCAGCCGAACACTTCCGCTTTTAGTGTTCTATGAGGCATTCACATATTTTTTTTCACCGTATTTTATAGATTATGGTTGGAAATTCTCACCCACTCTCATCCGAAGACCTCTCCTCCCGCTTTTGTTAATATATAGTCGGGCATTCGAACCTTTTCTTACCCGCTTTTTACAAATTATGGTCGAAAATTCACACCTACTTGCAGCTGAATACTTCCGCTCCACCTTTTAGGTATGTATGGTTGGCATTTGCACCTCTTTTTATACTGATTGCTGAAGATTAAGTTGTTCTTTCTCAAACTACAATTTTTTTTTAATTGTTGAAACTTGATTTTAAGTGGATAAATAAGGAGGACAAACAGTTTTAAGTCAGGCTGATAGAAGGAATTAATTTTATAGCAAAATCTGTATTTCGTCATATGTCGAGAGATGCTTATTGCTGAAGAAGTTCTTTCTCATTCTACAAAGTACAACGTTGTTTATCGTTGAAACTTGATTAGACATGAATAAATATGAAGGACAAAGCAGTCTTAACTTGGTTTGAGTTAATGAATTCGTTTTATAGGAGAATCCGAATTCGTGCATAACTCATAAAATAGAGCTTATTTTCGGATTCCTGAAGAATGAGTCTGGTTCTTTCTCATAATACAAAGTTTGTTGTTTATTGTTGAAACTTCATCAGAAGTGAAGAAATAAATGAATGCCTATCAACAAATGTGGGATCTAAACTCTAGTGCTTCTTCTAAAATAATTTCCTTTCTCAATTTAGAAATGTGTGTGTGTAAGTCACAACACCCGTGACACCAAAACGGCTTTCTTTTCTCTACACTCTGCACTATGAGCACACACACCAAATCAGAAAGGCTTTTTTCTCTCTTTTCTACATTATGGACTGTGGGGACACAAAACCGCTCTCTCTCTTTTTTTTTTTTTATCGTGTGCCAGGGCGTTGTCTCACGTATTAGATTATGCTTAAGATACGAATGGGTTTATCAGTCACATCAGAATCCATACATACTGATCCTCCCGTAATAAAATGGTCGGATCTTATCAAACACACTTTGTTTCTTGTGACAATCAAGTCAGCGAAACAGCGTATACACGTCAAGACACTGAATCAAGTTTGCCACAAGAACTCATAAGTTTGGCAGTATTGCTCTGCCGTCAGCAATCATACACCCATTTTATTTTCGTGAGACATGTGCAAGCACCTGTTCATCTACTGTTCTATCACTATGAATTAGTGATCTATTATCAATAAGGATACTTCTACAACTACTATCAAAGTATGTCCAGACTTCTTATGTTGTCAGTTGCTATATATGAATAAGTGGGTAGCTACTGACAAGCATTAAGCATGTCACACAGCCCAAACATATAACATTTCAGGACACACCACACAGTTAACAACCACAGTGAAGTGTCAAAGCCCAAACATTCAACAGGACACTTACACAACACATTCAAATCAAACAGTCAGACAACATACAAGAACATATACCCCAGCCGGCATTGCTCCCTGCCTATTTTCGTACAGCACACTATGTGTGCGCACACCTTTATTCACAAACTCTTCAACTTATACTCTTTTACCGAAGCTGCTACAGCTCGATTGGCCGAATACCCTTTGATCCTATTTCGGTGAATTTGACATCTGCCTTACATATAACAGATTAGCGGTTTAGCAGTTTTAATTTAGTTTGAGTGAAGGAATTCATTTTATAGCGAAATCCGAAATCGTGAAGAACTCATGAAAGTAAGCTTATTCTCGGATTCCTGAAACTTTAGATTTGCTCTTTCTTTTACTGCAAAGTACAACGTTGTTTTTTTTGTTTAAATCTTTCTAGACATGGTAAATATTAAGGACAAAGCAGTTTTCACATAGTTTGAGTGAAGGAATTCATTTTATAGATAAAATCCCAAGAGTCTGCTGAGAAAAGAGAGTGAATGCGAAGTAGACTTTAACACGGCTATGGGAGCGAGCCGAGTGTGGGCTAACCGGGAGAATTGCTTGAAAGAAACGCGACACCGAATGAGCGATCAGAACAAAGCCTCAATACGGGATTCTCGTGGTGTTTTTGTTGCTGCCTTGTCTTTTGCACAGAGTAAAAGACAAGGCAGCCATCGAATAGGGCCCGATTGTTCCTAGTTGGTCAGCCGAGGAGCAGGGGGGGGGGGAGCAAGCGTCTCAACCAAGCAAAGCTCACAAGTCTTTTGCCTTTTACTAAAGATTTCTGTGGAGAGCAGCACTAATGAGTTGTTTCTATTTTTGGCAGGCTTTACCTTTGCGGGTGAAGCCCTTTCTGTCTGTGCAAAAGAAATCTTCTTACTGTGCAGAGTGACTTCTCTGAGTAGAGTCGCCTTACTTGTTGCGACTGTGCCGATGTTCGAAGCTGGAGTGCAAAGTTGTTGCTTGAATGGTGCTTGCTGGAGCGTGCGGGAGTGCAAAGTTATACCATTTAAAAGGGCTGAAGAGTGCTCAGTGCAGCGGGTGGGCGACACTCTGGCCACCTTGAAAACCGAGGTTACATCCACTACCAGGGGCAGCCCAAGTTCTGCCGCAAGTGTGGTGAGCATGGGCACCTGGTTGAGGCTTGTACCAAGGTGTTATGTGGGAAGAGCAGAGAAATTGGGCAAACTTTTGGAGAGTGTCCAAATGGCAGGAAATGTAATCTCTGTGGAGAATTAAATCACCTCTTCAGAGATTGCCCTAAATCTACTGCCAACAAATTAAAGACGGTAAAGCCACAGTCAAGCCAACAAAGAGAAGGACCAAAGGTGGCAGTTGGTGAACAAAGTGAAGAGGTTGACCCAATAAATTCAAACTTCCCGCCAAAAGCTTGGATTGGAAGTGAGGAGCAAAAAGGGGAGGGGCCTGTAGAGGCCTCACCACTCAGTGTTGAAGTCTGTGAGAATTCACAGGCAGAGGGTGGAGCTACGCTAAATGAGGAGGAAGAGCAGACAGGTGAGTCTAGTGAAGATACTCACCTCCCCGAAGGTCAACAGCCGAAGAGGAAGGCATCTGAGCCTCTGATTCCCCAGTGGTATCAGAGAAGAGGGGAAGGGTTAGGTCCCTTTCAGACAGTTCTTCAGTGGAAGAACCTAGAGTCTTCCCCTCCGACTCACCAAATGAGGTCTCCTTTTTAACTTCAGCTCTGCAATCAACCCCCAGGGACTCAAAGTTAAATGCAACATTGCGTCAGAGGCCAACACCGAGAGTCCGAAAAGGAAATATAGATCACCCTACTCACTTTTCACCTAAAGAAATGAAGGAAGAGCTAGTTTCCCAAGAAATAACCTGTGTGTAATTTGTTTTGATAACTTAGAAAAACGAAATTGACATACCTACTTTCCTTTATGCTTTTAATGGTTCTCACCTTCTCAACACTAAATGTGAGAAGTGTGAAATCAAAGACAAGAGCCCAGAGTATTTTATCCTTCTTAGACTCCATAAAATCAGATGTGTTTTTAATACAAGAATGTGGACTACCTTTTTAAAAAAACCATAGACAATGGGAGGAAATGTGGCCCCATTTATCGATATGGAGTGGCTCAAATCAAAATAAAAATGATGGTGTGGCCATTCTAATTAAAAATCCGCATGTTCTGGTGAAAGGTAGCACAGTGGTGAGAGACGGACGGGCACTTTTAGCACACTTGAATTTTATGGGGCAAGACTTTAACCTCTTAAATATTTATGGTTTCAATGGAAAAAATGAAAGGTATGACCTTTTAGAAGATATACAGCTTTACATGCTAGGGCAAGTACCTTTAGTTGTAGGAGGGGATTTTAACTGTATCTTGAGCAGGAAAGATAGAAAAAGAGCAGGGGTAGATTTTAAAGTGGATAAGACTTCGATTTTACTTCAGGGCATATGCAGGGATTTTAAGCTTACTGACTGTTTTAAAACCATGCATCCCAGAGAGGAGGGCTTCACCTGGTTTAGTCATGATGGCACCAGAGCCTCTCGCATTGATTATTTCTTTACTAGAGATTGCCCACCCACTGATGTTAGATTAACCCCTGTTTTCTTTTCAGACCACCTTATGCTCTCCTGCACCCTTTCACCCCCTTCTGGTGTGACGGTAGGAAGTGGTCTGTGGAAACTCAATTGTTCCCTGTTGGAGGATGAAATCATAGTCAGTCAGTACAGGGAATGTTATAAAGAGTGGCAGACCCTTCAAGACCTCTACGAAACACATGCACAATGGTGGGAAATGGTGAAGGAAATGACCCAGACTTTTTTTAAACAGCAAGGTAAACGTAAAAAAAGGAAAGAGAATAGATGTATGATGGGACTACATAAACGCTTACAGCGCTACTTTAAACTAAATCAGTGTGGCATAGACTTTAAAGAAGATATCAAAGATGTCAAAAAGGAAATGTCAGTTTTAGCAGAAATAAAGAGTAAAGGAATTTTTGTAAGAAGCAGGGAGCAGGAAATTGAGGAAGGTGAAAAAGAAAGAAAGTTATAAATAAAAAGGAGTGTATTCAAAATCTAAAAAGAGAAGATGGGTTTTTAACAAAATCCACACAAGAGATGATTGAAACTGTACATACCTTTTATAGTAACATGTACAAAGAGAAACCAGTGCACTTGGAAACATCGGCAGAAATCTTAAAATTCGTTGACAAAACCGTAAAAGAGAATGCACACTTGACACAGAATTTTACTGCTTTAGAGTTTAAAAAATGCCTAACAGGTTTTAAGAGAAGTCGAGCTCCGGGTTTAGACGGGCTTCCTGCAGAATTCTATCTGACCTATTGGGACCTTTTATCATCAGACATTTTAGATGTTTTTAAAGATTTTGAAAAACTCGACCGACTGCCTGACAGTTTTAGAGTGGGAATAGTGACTCTACTTTATAAAAAAAATGATAAGACTGACCTAAAGAATTGGAGGCCCATCACACTTTTAAACTTTGACTGTAAACTTTTTAGCAAGGTTTTAGCGACACAGATGTCCTCTGTTTTAGAGGAGGTAATTCACCCAGACCAAGCTTGTGCCATCTCAGGGAGACAACTCACCGACAGCCTCGTACTGATTCGAGACATCATTGATTACGCTAGAGACAGAAACACCCGGCTTGTCATCTTAAATTTAGACTTTGAAAAAGCATTTGATCGGGTCTCGCATCAATATCTCTTTCAGGTGTTGCAGCCATCGAAAAGGGCCCGATTGTTCCTACTTGGTGAGCTTTGCTTGGTTGAGACGCTTGCCCCCCCCCCCCCCCCCTGCTCCTCGGCTGACCAAGTAGAAACAATCTATTCGATGGCTGCCTTGTCTTTTACTCTGTGCAAAAGACAAGGCAGCCACAAACACCACGGGAACACCGTATTGAGGCTTTGTTCTGACCACTCATTCGGTGTCGCGTTTCTTTCAAGCAATTCTCCCGGTTAGCCCGCACTCGGCTCGCTCCCAGAGCCGTGTTAAAGTCCACTTCGCATTCACTCTCTTTTCTCAGCAGATTAAAAGAAAGTTTCATCTTGGGCTCCCTGAAACTTCCATCCTGCACCGCTGTTTGCTTTTTCACAAGAGCAGAGGAGAGCGCACCGTTCCCAGCGGCACTGCAGTACCGGGTCGAGGCTTGGAGTGAACGGAGCAAGCTTCTTTTTCAACTCCTATTCTTAAAAATCCATTTAATATGTTGTCCTCGTATAGAGGACATATTAAACTGATAAGAACAGATACTACACTTGATCTTAGCCAAAAGGCCGAGAAGCGATAACTGTCCACTGTTTCAGGTCCGAGGGCCCTTGCTGGCACAATGCGCACTTGTAGCAGTGTTCTTTTTATGGCCATAGGTGGCCAGAGTGTCACGTTGCACCTCCGCCAACCCGCTGCACTGAGCACTCTTCAGCCCTTTTAAATGGTATAACTTTGCACTCCCGCATGCTCCAGCAAGCACCATTCAAGCAACAACTTTGCACTCCAGCTTCGAACATCGGCACAGTCGCAACAAGTAAGGCGACTCTACTCAGAGAAGTCACTCTGCAAAGTAGCAAGATTTCTTTTGCACAGACAGAAAGGGCTTCACCCGCAAAGGTAAAGCCTGCCAATAATAGAAACAACTCATTAGTGCTGCTCTCCACGGAAGTCTTTAGTAAAAGGCGAAAGACTTGTATGTTATGAAGAGAAACCAGAGTACGATTATCCGTCACTGCGGGAGCAGGGCATCAGGCTAGTTGGTATAGCCACCTTCCCCATGGTGAGCTTTGCCCCCCCCCCCTTGCTCCTCGGCTGACCAAGTAGGAACAATCGGGCCCTATTCGATGGCTGCCTTGTCTTTTACTCTATGCAAAAGACAAGGCAGCAACAAAAACACCACGAGAATCCCGTATTGAGGCTTTGTTCTGACCACTCATTCGGTGTCGCGTTTCTTTCAAGCAATTCTCCCGGTTAGCCGACACTCGGCTCGCTCCCATAGCCGTGTTAAAGTCTACTTCGCATTCACTCTCTTTTCTCTGCAGACTCTTGGGATTTTATCTATAAAATGAATTCCTTCACTCAAACTATGTTAAAACTGCTTTGTCGTTCATATTTACCATGTCTAGAAAGATTTAAACAAAAAAAACAACGTTGTACTTTGCAGTAAAAGAAAGAGCAAATCTAAAGTTTCAGGAATCCAAGAATAAGCTTACTTTCATGAGTGCTTCACGATTTCGGATTTTGCTATAAAATGAATTCCTTCACTCAAACTAAATTAAAACTGCTAAACCGCTAATCTGTTACATGTAAGGCAGATGTCAAATTCACCGAAATAGGATCTAAGGGTATTCGGCCAATCGAGCTGTAGCAGCTTTGGTAAAAGAGTATAAGTTGAAGAGTTTGTGAATAAAGGTGTGCGCACACATAGTGAGCTGTAGGAAAATAGGCAGGGAGCAATGCCGGCTGGGGTATATGTTCTTGTATGTTGTCTGACTGTTTGATTTGAATGTGTTGTGTAAGTGTCCTGTTGAATGTTACATGTTTGGGCTTTGACACGCTTCACTGTGGTTGTTAACTGCGTGGTGTGTCCTGAAATGTTATATGTTTGGGCTGCGTGACATGCTTAATGCTTGTCAGTAGCTACCCACTTATTCATATATAGCAACTGACAACATAAGAAGTCTGGACATACTTTGATAGTAGTTGTAGAAGTATCCTTATTGATAATAGATAAACTAATTCATAGTGATAGAACAGTAGATGAACAGGTGCCTGCACGTCTCACGAAAATAAAATGGGTGTATGATTGCTGACGGCAGAGCAATACTGCCAAACTTATGAGTTCTTGTGGCAAACTTGATTCAGTGTCTTGACGTGTATACGCTGTTTCGCTGACTTGATTGTCACAAGAAACAAAGTGTGTTTGATAAGATCCGACCATTTTATTACGGGAGGATCAGTATGTATGGATTCTGATGTGACTGATAAACCCATTCGTATCGTAAGCATAATCTAATACGTGAGACAACGCCCTGGCACACGATAAAAAAAAAAAAAGAGAGAGAGCGGTTTTGTGTCCCCACAGTCCATAATGTAGAAAAGAGAGAAAAAAGCCTTTCTGATTTGGTGTGTGTGCTCATAGTGCAGAGTGTAGAGAAAAGAGAGAAAAGAAAGCCGTTTTGGTGTCACGGGTATTGTGACTTACACACACACATTTCTGAATTGAGAAAAGAAATTATTTTAGAGGAAGCAGTAGAGTTTAGATCCCACATTTGTTGATAGGCATTCATTTATTTCTTCACTTCTGATGAAGTTTCAACAATAAACAACAAACTTTGTATTATGAGAAAGAACCAGACTCATTCTTCAGGAATCCGAAAATAAGCACGAATTCGGATTCTCCTATAAAACGAATTAATTAACTCAAACCAAGTTAAGACTGCTTTGTCCTTCATATTTATTCATGTCTAATCAAGTTTCAACGATAAACAACGTTGTACTTTGTAGAATGAGAAAGAACTTCTTCAGCAATAAGCATCTCTCGACATATGACGAAATACAGATTTTGCTATAAAATTAATTTCTTCTATCAGCGTGACTTAAAACTGTTTGTCCTCCTTATTTATCCACTTCAAATCAAGTTTCAACAATTAAAAAAAATTGTAGTTTGAGAAAGAACAACTTAATCTTCAGCAATCAGTATAAAAAGAGGGTAACAAAAGCTGCAAATGCCAACCATACATCACTAAAAGGTGGAGCGGAAGTATTCAGCTGCAAGTAGGTGTGAATGTTCGACCATAATTTGTAAAAAGTGGGTAAGAAAAGGTTCGAATGCCCGACTAAATATTAACAAAAGCGGGAGGAGAGGTCTTCGGATGAGAGTGGGTGAGAATTTCCTACCATACAAGTATGGTGGAGAGGAAGCTGTGATTGGCCGACAATAGTAAAAAGCAGGTGAGAAAAGGTGCGAATGTCAAAACATACATGATCAAAAAAGGGAGCGGAGGTGTTTGGCTGCGACAAGGTGTGAATGTCCACCCATAATTAATGAAAAACGGGCAACAAGTAGGTTCGAATGCCCAACCATACATCATCGAAAGCAGGAGTGGATGTGTTTGGCTTCAAGAAGGTATGAATGTCCATCAATAATTGCTATAAAACATGAAAGAAAATTTTCGAATATCAAACCGCACATAATCATAAGCGGGAGAGGAGGTGTTCCGCTGCAAGAAGGTGTGAATATCCACCCATAATTACTGAAAAATGGGTAAGAAAAGGTGCGAATGCCCAACCATACATCATCAAAAGCAGGAGTGGATGTGTTCGGCTACAAGAAGGTTTGAATGTCCGACCATAGTTTGTAAAAAGCGGGTAAGAACAGGTTTGTATGCCCGACTGTACACAATCAAAAGAGGGAGCGGAGTTGTTCAGCTACAAGAAGGTGTGAAAGTCCGACCATGGTTTGTAAAAAGCGGGTAAGAACACGTTCGTATGCCCGAATATACACCATCAAATGCGGGAGAGGAGGTGTTCGGCTGTGAGTAGGTGTGAATCTCCAACCATAATTGCTGAAAAATGTGTTAGAAAAGGTAAGAATGCCGGTCCATACATCATCAAAAGCGGGAGAGATGGTGTTCGGCTGCAAGTAGGTGTGAATGTCCAGCCATAATTACTCACAAATGGGTAAGAAAAGGTAGTATTGCCAGACCATACATGATCAAAACAGGGAGCGGAGGTGGTTAAGCTGCAAGAAGGTGTTAATGTCCGACTAAAGTTTGTAAAAAACGGGTAAGAAAAGGTGCGAATGCCCGACAATGTATGATCAAAAGAGGGAGCGGAGGTTTTCGGCTGAAAGAAGGTCTGAATGTCCAACCATAATTTGTAAAAACCGGGGAAGGAAAGGCTCGAAAGCCCGACTATACACCATCAAAAGCTGGAGCGGAGGTGTTCAGCTGCAAGAAGGTCTGAATGTCCATCAATAATTGCTAGAAAACATGAAAGAGAATTTTCAAATATCAAACCGCACATGATAATTAGCGGGAGAGGAGGTGTTCAGCTGCAAGAAGGTGTGAATGTCCACCCATAATTACTGAAAAATGGGTAAGAAAAGGTGCGAATTCCCAACCATACATCATCAAATGCACGAGTGGATGTGTTCGGCTACAAGAAGGTTTGAATGTCCGACCTTAGTTTGTAAAAAGCGGGTAAGAAAAGGTTCGAATGCCCAAACATACACCATCAAAATAGGGAGCGGAGGTGTTCCGCTGTAAGAAGGTGTGAATGTCCGACCATAGTTGGTAAAAAGCGGGTAAGAAAAGGTTAAAATACCTGACTGTACACAATCAATAGCGGGAGCGGAGTTGTTCGGCTACTAAAAGGTGTGAAAGTCCGACGCTGGTTTTAAAAAGTGGGTAAGAAAAGGTTCGAATGCCCGAACATACACCATCAAAAGAGGTAGCGGAGGTGTTCCGCTGTAAGACGGTGTGAATTTCCGATCATAGTTGGTAAACAGCGGGTAAGAAAAGGTTAAAATACCCGACTGTACACAATCAAAAGAGGGAGCGGAGTTGTTCAGCTACAAGAAGGTATGAAAGTCCAACCATGGTTTGTAAAAAGCGGGTGAGAGAAGGTTCGAATACCCGAATATATACCATCAAAAGCGGAAGCGGAGGTGTTCGGCTGCAAGAAGGTGTGAACGTCCGACCAAAGTTTGTAAAAAGCAGTTAAGAAAAGGTTTGAATATCCAACCGAACATAATCAAAAGCGGGAGCAGAGCTGTTCGACTGCAAGTAGGTGTGAATGTCAGATCATAATTGCTGAAAAATGTGATAGAAAAGACTAGAATGCCGGACAATACATCATCAAAAGCGGGAGAGGTGGTTTTTCGGCTGCAAGTAGGTGTGAATGTCCAGCCATAATTACTCACAAACGGGGGAAGAAAAGGTAGTATTTCCAGACCACACATGATCAAAACAGGGAATGGAGGTGGTTCAGCTGCAATGTGTGAATGTCTGACTAAAGTTTGTAAAAACCGTGTAAGACAAGGGGCGAATGCCCGACAATGTATGATCAAAAGAGGGAGCGGAGGTTTTCGGCTGCAAGGACTGAATGTCCAACCACAATTTGTAAAAATCGGGGAAGAAAAGGCTCGAAAGCCCGACTATACACCATCAAAAGCGGGAGCAGAGGTGTTCAGGTGCAAGAAGGTCTGAATGTCCAACCAAAAATTACTGAAAAATGGGTAAGAAAAGGTGCGAATGCCAAATCATACATCATCAAAAGCAGGAGCGGATGTGTTCGGCTACAAGAAGGTTTGAATGTCCAACCATAGTAAGTAATAGGCGGGTAAGAAAAGGCTCGAATGCCCGACTATATACCATCAAAAGCGGAAGCGGAGGTGTTCGGCTGCAAGACGGTGTGAACGTCCGACCAAAGTTTGTAAAAAGCAGTTAAGAAAATGTTCGAATATCCAACCAAACATAATCAAAAGCGGGAGCAGAGCTGTTCGACTGCAAGTAGGTGTGAATATCAGATCATAATTTGCAAAAAGCTGTTGAGAAAGGGTGAGAATGCCCGACTATACACTATCAAATTTGGGAGCGGAGGTGTTCGTCTGTGAGTAGGTGTGAATGTCCGACCATAATTGCTGAAAAATGTGTTAGAAAAGGTAAGAATGCCGGACCATATATCATCAAAAGCGGGAGAGGTTGTGTTCGGCTGCAAGTAGGTGTGAATATCCAGCCATAATTACTCACAAACGGGTAAGAAAAGGTACTATTGCCAGACCATATATGATCAAAACAGGGAGCGGAGGTGGTTCAGCTGCAAGAAGGTTTGAATGTCCGACTAAAGTTTGTAAAAAGCGGGTAAGACAAGGTGTGAATGCCCGACAATGTATGATCAAAAGAGGAGCGGAGGTTTTCGGCTGCAAGAAGGTCTGAATGTCCACCC
This sequence comes from Leuresthes tenuis, assembly GCF_036924035.1. Taxonomy (NCBI): domain Eukaryota; kingdom Metazoa; phylum Chordata; class Actinopteri; order Atheriniformes; family Atherinopsidae; genus Leuresthes; species Leuresthes tenuis. Next base: position 23,217 of record NW_027325445.1, on the reverse strand, counting down.
ATAATTACTGAAAAATGGGTAAGAAAAGGTGCGAAAGCCCAACCGCACATGATCATAAGTGGATGAGAAGGTGTTCGACTGCAAGTAGGTGTGAATGTAAGATCATAATTTGTAAAAAGCGGGTAAGAAAAGGTAAGAATGCCCAACCATAAATTATCAAAAGCGGCAGCAGAGTTTCGGCTGGTATTTATCAATGTCTAGATAGATTTAAAAAAAAAACAACGTTGTACTTTGCAGTAAAAGAAAGAGCAAAACTGAAGGATCAGGAATCCGAGAATAAGCTTCTTTTCATGAGTTCTGCACGATTTCGGATTTTATGTATAAAATGAATTCCTTCACTCAAACTAAGTTAACACTGGTTTGTCCTTCATATGTACCCATTTCTACATATATTTCAAGCATAAACTTCCTCATACTACCCTGAATGAGAAAGAACCACACTTGTGATTAAGCCATACGCCCCTTTTGAGGAGTTCTGCATGATTTGGGATTTTATCTATAAAATCAATTCCTTCACTCAAACTATGTTAAAACGGCTTTTACCTTCATATTTATCAATGTCTCGATAGATTTAAACAAAAAACAACGTTGTACTTTGCAATAAAAGAAAGAGCAAATCAAAAGTTTTAGGAATCCGAGAATAAGCTTATTTTCATGAGTTCTGCACGATTTCGGATTTTATGTATAAAATGAATTCATTCACTCAAACCAAGTTAAAACTGCTTTTTCCTTCATATTTATCAATGTCTAGATCGACTTCAACAAAGAACAACATTGTATTTTGCAGTAGAAGAAAGAGCAAAACTGAAGGATCAGGAATCCGAGAATAAGCTTCTTTTCATACGTTCTGCATGATTTGGGATTTTATGTATAAAATGAATTCCTTCACTCAAACTAAGTTAACACTGCTTTGTCCTTCATATGTACCCATTTCTACATATATTTCAAGCATAAACTTCCTCATACTACCCTGAATGAGAAAGAACCACACTTGTGATTAAGCCATACGCCCCTTTTGAGGAGTTCTGCATGATTTGGGATTTTATCTATAAAATCAATTCCTTCACTCAAACTATGTTAAAACGGCTTTTACCTTCATATTTATCAATGTCTCGATAGATTTAAACAAAAAAACAACGTTGTACTTTGCAGTAAAAGAAAGAGCCAATCAAAAGTTTTAGGAATCCAAGAATAAGCTTACTTTCATGAGTTCTGCACGATTTCGGATTTTATGTATAAAATGAATTCATTCACTCAAACCAAGTTAAAACGGCTTTTTCCTTCATATTTATCAATGTCTAGATCGACTTCAACAAAGAACAACATTGTATTTTGCAGTAGAAGAAAGAGCAACACTGAAGGATCAGGAATCCGAGAATAAGCTTATTTTCTTATGGGCAAGTGGGAACTGCTTTGTCCTTCATATTTATCAATGTGTAGATGGATTTCAACTTCTTCTACTGCAAAGTCCAATGTTTTTCTTTGTTGAAGTCGATCTAGACATTGATGAATATGGAAGGACAAAGCAGTTTTAACTTGGTTTGAGCAAAGCAATTCATTTTATAGCAAAATCCGAAATCGTGCAGAACTCATGAAAGCAGGCTTATACTCGGATTCCTGAAACTTTAGATTTGCTCTTTCTTTTACTGCAAAGTACAACGTTGTTTTTTTGTTTAAATATTTCTAGACATGGTAAATATGAAGGACAAATCAGTTTTAACATAGTTTGAGTGAAGTAATGCATTTTATAAGCAAAATCCCAAATCATGCAGAACTCACGAAAAGCTTTTTCTCGGTTTTCACTGCTTTTTACAAACTTTGGTCAGACGTTCACACCTTCTTGCATCCGAAAACCTCCGCTTCCGCTTTTGATGATGTATATTCGGGCATTCGAACCTTTTTTTACCCGCTTTTTACAAACCATTGTCGGACTTTCACACCTTCTTGCAGCCGAACACCACCTCTCCCGCTTTTGATGATGTATGGTCCAGTATTCTTACCTTTTCTAACACATTTTTCAGCAATTATGGTCGGACATTCACACCTACTCACAGCTGGACACCTCCGCTCCCGCTTTTGATCATACAAATGTCGGGACATCGCTCCTTGTCTTACCAGCTTTTTACAAACTTTAGTCGAACATTCACACCTTCTTGCAGCTGAACACCTCCGCTCCCGCTTTTGATGATGTATAGTCGGGCTTTCGAGCCTTTTCTTACCCGGTTTTTACAAATTATGGTTGGACATTCAGACCTTGCAGCCGAACACCTCCGCTCTCTCTTTTGATCATACATTGTTGGGCATTCGCACCTTGTCTTACCCGCTTTTTACAAACTATAGTCAGACATTCACACCTTGAAGCTGAACCTCCGCTCCCTGTTTTGATCATGTATGTTCTGGCAATACTACCTTTTCTTCCCCCGTTTGTGAGTAATTATGGCTGGACATTCACACCTACTTGCAGTCGAACAGCTCTGCTCCCGCTTTTGATTATGTTTGGTTGGATATTCGAACCTTTTCTTAACTGCTTTTTACAAACCATGGTCGGACTTTCACACCTTCTTGTAGCCGAACAACTCCGCTCCCGCTAATGATTGTGTACAGTCGGGTATTTTAACCTTTTCTTACCCGCTTTTTACAAACTATGGTCGGACATTCACACCGTCTTACAGCGGAACACCTCCGCTCCCGCTTTTTATGGTGTATAGTCGGGCATTCGAACCTTTTCTTACCCGCTATTTACAAACTATGGTAGGACATTCAAACCTTCGTGTATCCGAAAATCTCCGCTCTCTCTTTTGATCATACATTGTCGGACATTCGCACCTTTTCTTACCCGCTTTTTAAAAACCATGGTCGGACTGTCACACCTTCTTGTAGCCGAACACATCCGCTCCCGCTATTGATTGTGTACCGCCGGGTATTTTAACCTTTTCTTACCCGCTTTTTACCAAGTATGGTCGGACATTCACACCTTCGTACAGCGGAACACCTCCGCTCCCTCTTTTGATGGTGTATGTTCGGGCATTCAAACCTTTTCTTACCCGCTTTTTCCAAACTATGGTCGGCTATTCACAGCTTCCTCTCCACCATACATGTATGGTGGGATATTCACACCCAATTGCATCCGAAAACCTCTTCAAACCTTCTTGCAGCTGAACCACTGCGGTCCCTGTTTTGATCATATATGGACTGGCAATACTACCTTTTCTTACCCGTTTGTGAGTAATTATGGCTGGACATTCACACCTACTCACAGCCGAACAACTCCGCTCCCGCATTTGATGATGTATAGTCGGGCATTCTCACCCTTTCTCATCAGCTTTTTGCAAATTATGATCTGACATTCACACCTACTTGCAGTCGAACAGCTCTGCTCCCGATTTTGATTATGTTTGGTTGGATATTCGAACCTTTTCTTAACTTCTTTTTACATATTTTGGTTGGACGTTCACACCTTCTTGTAGCCGAACACTTCCACTCCTGCTTTTGATGATGTATGGTTGGGCATTCACACATTTTTTTTTGCCCATTTTTCAGGAATTATGGGTGGACATTCACACCTTGCAGCTGAACCCCTCCTATCCCACTTATGATCATGTGCGGTTTGATTTTCGAAAAGTTTCTTTCATGTTTTCTAGCAATTATTGATGGACATGTAGACCTTCTTGCAGCTGAACACCTCCGCTCCCGCTTTTGATCATACATTGTCAGGCATTCGCACCTTGTCTTACCCACTCTTTACAAACTTTAGTCGAACAGTCACACCTTTTTGCAGCCGAACACCACCTCTACCGCTTTTGATGATGTATGGTCCAGCATTTTTACCTTTTCTAACACATTCTTCAGCAATTATATTCGGACATTCACACCTACTCAGAGCCGAACACCTCCGCTCCCGCATTTGATGGTCTATAGTCGGGATTTCTACAGCGGAAAAGACTCATTCTTATGTTTGGTTAGATATTCGAACCTTTTCTTAACTGCTTTTTAAAAACTTTGGTCGGACGTTCACAATATCTTGCAGCCGAACACCTCCGCTTCCGCTTTTGATAGTGTATATTCGGGCATACGAACCTTTTCTTACCCGCTTTTTACAAACCAAGGTCGGACTTTCACACCTCTTAGCTGAACAACTCCGCTCCCTCTTTTGATTGTGTACAGTCGGGTAATTTAACCTTTTCTTACCCGCTTTTTACCAACTATTGTTGGACATTCACACCGTCTTACAGCGGAACACCTCCGCTCCCTCTTTTGATGGTGTATGTTCGGGCATTCGAACCTTTTCTTACCCGCATTTTACGAACTATGGTCGGACATTCAAACCTTCTTTTAGCCGAACACATCCACTCCTGCTTTTGATGATGTATGGTTGAGCATTCGCACCTTTTCTTTCCCATTTTTTACAAACTATGGTCGGACATTCACACCTTCTTGCAGCTGAACACCTCCTCTCCCGCTTATGATGATGTGTGGTTTGATATTCGAAAATTTTCTTTCATGTTTTCTAGCAATTATTGATGGACATTCAGACCTTCTTGCAGCTGAACACCTCCGCTCCCGCTTTTGATGATGTATAGTCGGGCTTTCGAGCCTTTTCTTCCCCGGTTTTTACAAAATTATTGTTGGACATTCAGACCTTCTTGCAGCCGAAAACCTCCGCTCCCTCTTTTGATCATACATTGTCGGGCATTCGCACCTTCTCTTACCCGCTTTTTACAAACCAGGGTCGGACTTTCACACCTTTTAGTAGCCGAACAACTCCGCTCCCGCTATTGATTGTGTACAGTCGGGTATTTTCACCTTTTCTTAACCGCTTTTTACCAACTATGGTCAGACATTCACACCTTCTTACAGTGGAACACCTCCGCTCCCTCTTTTGATGGTGTATGTTCGGGCATTCGAACCTTTTCTTACCCGCTTTTTACAAACTATGGTCGGACATTAAAACCTTCTTGTAGCCGAACACATCCACTCCTGCTTTTCATGATGTATGGTTGGGCATTCGTACCTTTTCTTACCCATTTTGCAGTAATTATGGGTGGACATTCACACCTTTTTGCATTTTAACACCTCCTCTCCCGCTTATGATCATGTGCGGTTTGATATTCGAAAATTCTCTTCCATGTTTTCTAGCAATTATTGATGGACATTCAGACCTTCTTGCAGCTGAACACCTCCGCTCCAGCTGTTGATGGTGTATAGTCGGGCTTTCGAGCCTTTTCTTCCCCAATTTTTACAAATTATGGATGGACATTCAGACCTTCTTTCAGCCAAAAACCTCCGCTCCCTCTTTTGATCATACATCGTCGGGCATTCGCACCTTTTCTTACCCGCTTTTTACAATTCATGGTCGGACTTTCACACCTTTTAGTAGCGGAACAACTCTGCTCCCGCTATTGATTGTGTACAATAGGGTATTTTAACCTTTTCTTACCTGCTTTTTGCCAATTATGGTTGGACATTCACACCTTCTTACAGCGGAACACCTCCGCTCCCTCCTTTGATGGTGTATGTTTGGGCATTCGAACCTTTTCTTACCCGCTTTTTACAAACTATGGTCAGACATTCAAACCTTCTTGTAGCCGAACACATCCACTCCTGCTTTTGATGATGGGTATTCAAACCTACTTGTTGCCCGCTTTTCATTAATTATGGGTGGACATACACACCTTGTCGCAGCCAAACACCTCCGCTCCCTGTTAGGATCATGTATGGTTGGGCATTCGTACCTTTTCTTACCCATTTTGCAGTAATTATGGGTGGACATTCACACCTTCTTGCATTTGAACACCTCCTCTGCCGCTTATGATCATGTGCGGTTTGATATTCGAAAATTCTCTTCCATGTTTTCTAGCAATTATTGATGGACATTCAGACCTTCTTGCAGCTGAACACCTCCGCTCCAGCTGTTGATGGTGTATAGTCGGGCTTTCGAGCCTTTTCTTCCCAGATTTTTACAAAATATGGATGGACATTCAGACCTTGTTTCAGCCGAAAACCTCCGCTCCCTCTTTTGATCATACATTGTCGGGCATTCGCACCTTTTCTTACCCGCTTTTTACAAACCATGGTCGGACTTTCACACCTTTTAGTAGAGGAACAACTCTGCTCCCGCTATTGATTGTGTACAATCGGGTATTTTAACCTTTTCTTACCTGCTTTTTACCAACTATGGTCGGACATTCACACCTTCTTACAGCGGAACACCTCCGCTCCCTCCTTTGATGGTGTATGTTCGGGCATTCGAACCTTTTCTTACCCGCTTTTTACAAACTATGGTCAGACATTCACACCTTCTTGCAGCCGAACACTTCCGCTCTACCTTTTAGTGTTCTATGGGGTATTGACACCTTTTTTTTCACCGCATTTTATAGATTATGGTTGTAAATTCTCACCCACTCTTATCCGAAGACCTCTCCTCCTGCTTTGGTTAATATATAGTCGGGCATTCGAACCTTTTCTTCCCCGGTTTTTACAAATTATGGTTGGACATTCAGACCTTGCATCCGAAAACCTCCGCTCCCTCTTTTGATCATACATTGTCAGGCATTCGCACCTACTTGCAGCCGAATACTTCCGCTCCACCTTTTAGTGATGTATGGTTGGCATTTGCACCTTTTCTTACCCTTTCTTACCCTACTGATTGCTTAAGATTAAGTTGTTTTTTCTCAAACTACAACATTTTTTTAATTGTTGAAACTTGATTTGAAGTGGATAAATAAGGAGGACAAACAGTTTTAAGTCAGGCTGATAGAAGGAATTAATTTTATAGCAAAATCTGTATTTCGTCATATGTCGAGAGATGCTTATTGCTGAAGAAGTTCTTTCTCATTCTACAAAGTACAACGTTGTTTATCGTTGACATGAATAAATATGAAGGACAAAGCAGTCTTAACTTGGTTAGAGTTAAGGAATTCGTTTTATAGGAGAATCCGAATTCGTGCATTACTCGTAAAATAGAGCTTATTTTCGGATTCCTGAAGAATCTGTCTGGTTCTTTCTTATAATACAAAGTTTGTTGTTTATTGTTGAAACTTCATCAGAAGTGAAGAAATAAATGAATGCCTATCAACAAATGTGGGATCTAAACTCTAGTGCTTCCTCTAAAATAATTTCCTTTCTCAATTCAGAAATGTGTGTGTGTAAGTCACAACACCCGTGACACCAAAACGGCTTTCTTTTCTCTACACTCTGCACTATGAGCACACACACCAAATCAGAAAGGCTTTTTTCTCTCTTTTCTACATTATGGACTGTGGGGACACAAAACCGCTCTCTCTCTTTTTTTTTTTTTATCGTGTGCCAGGGCGTTGTCTCACGTATTAGATTGTGCTTAAGATACGAATGGGTTTATCAGTCACATCAGAATCCATACATACTGATCCTCCCGTAATAAAATGGTCGGATCTTATCAAGCACACTTTGTTTCTTGTGACAATCAAGTCAGCGAAACAGCGTATACACGTCAAGACACTGAATCAAGTTTGCCACAAGAACTCATAAGTTTGGCAGTATTGCTCTGCCGTCAGCAATCATACATCCATTTTATTTTCGTGAGACATGTGCAGGCACCTGTTCATCTACTGTTCTATCACTATGAATTAGTTTATCTATTATCAATAAGGATACTTCTACAACTACTCTATCAAAGTATGTCCGGACTTCTTACGTTGTCAGTTGCTATATATGAATAAGTGGGTAGCTACTGACAAGCATTAAGCATGTCACGCAGCCCAAACATATAACATTTCAGGACACACCACACAGTTAACAACCACAGTGAAGCGTGTCAAAGCCCAAACATGTAACATTCAACAGGACACTTACACAACACATTCAAATCAAACAGTCAGACAACATACAAGAACATATACCCCAGCCGGCATTGCTCCCTGCCTATTTTCCTACAGCTCACTATTTTTTTTTTTTTCCCCTTATCGTGTTCAGCATTATGGCAGCAGAATTGTAGTCTGAATACCTTTGATGCCAAACAGATTTGCTTTGCCAAGGGAAGTTTTATAAATGTAAAGCTCCCCTTGATGCCCATTTATTTATTTCTGTTTACAATAAATGACATGTAATAGAACTGAACCGGACCGGGGTACAAGGAAAGAAGAAGAGGAAAGAAGAGAAAAACAGAACATACATCGCATACAACACAGCTGTGGATATAGATGACCTGAGACGACATGATAATACATCAACTGCTTAGCGACCATGCTACTGGACTAATGAATGTGGTTGTGTGTGTGTGAGAACATGCAACACCCATGGCACAGGACCTACATGATAACCGTGCTTAGTTATGAGTGTATAAGCGTACAGGGCCACAATCCACAGCCCCCCCAAGCAATCAGAAGCAGGCAGAGAGGGCCACAAGACCCAGGCCACCAGCAGCCCCCACAGAGCACAGAACCCAGGAAGCCCACCGCAGGGGCAACCACGCATCCACCCAGAAGACTGCAGAGGAAGCCCCCGGAAAGAGCCCCCATAAGCATAGGGCAGAGGCCCTCCGGGAGCCAGGGGCAACAGCCCACCGACGTCGCCAGGCCCCAGCCGCCCAGACATGGGCCGTGCACTGGATCCGGGCCCCAGGAGCCCGAGCGCCCCCAAACCCCCCGGCAGAGGCCCCACCCAATACCCAGGAGGGCCAAGCGCCCCAGACAGCCACACAGTGGGTCAGCGCCTGCCCCAGCACCCCTGGCCAAGTGCCCTGGGAGTCAAGACGTGCCCACAGGTGGGTGAAGTCGCGAGCAGCGGAGAGAGGCCACGCCGCCCCCCCCATCGGGAGAAGCACAGGCAGGCCAGGCGACAGCAAGTCCAAGATCCAGGCCCAATCATTACCACACACACTTTCATGTCCCATACATCCACACGTCCTCCCTCCCTCGACTCCGCTGGGGTGTAGTGCAGCGGGCACACCAGGGGGCCAGCAGCCCCCCAGCCACCACAGACCCCAAACCAGCAGAACAATTAATTAATCCTCCTGGCCCCTCCCGCCCCGAGCAGCAACCAGGAAGCAGGGGTGTGCGAAGAAGACCCCTCCCCTCACCCTTCTGGCTCTTCAATATTTTCTAATAGTGAGCAATTAAAATTGAGGGGCAGCCAAACTTGTAGAACTGGGAGCGTGGCCCTCTGGGCAGCCTACATACCCAAAGAGCCCCGCCCACCAGATGCCACTCAGTGTAACCACCCCCCAAGACCTAATGTGTGTGTGTGAGTGTGTTTGATAAGTAGTAATGTCTAAGGTGTAATTAAAACAGGGGTGGGAACTGCAGAGTGCAACTACTGCAGAGTCCACTACACCCCACCGAACACACACGCCCCCAAAACCCTTCATGTGTGAGTGTGTGCTGTGTACAGGAGCCAGAAGGGAGAGGGGTATGGGGATATACACTGGGGGCAGCCAGGGACTGGCTGCAATAGGCATCCCCGCTACCAGGGAGCCAACACAGGACAGGAGGGCCTGATGTCCACCAGGCTCGGGGCCTGCAGCGACCATATTCTGGGAGCTACTGTACCCCCAGAAGGTACCCATCCCGCCCCACCCCACTCAACCCAACCCCACTCCGGAGGACCTCTACAAAAAACAAACAAACAACAACAAAAAACAAACAAACAAACCACCCGGTCACACCAGTCGCAGCAGCCCGGGCCTGAGACCCACCATCACCCAGGCCCCCCCAGGCCCCCCCTCAACAGGTGCGCTCTTGTGAAAAAGCAAACAGCGGCAGCAACAAAAACACAACGGGAACACCGTATTGAGGCTTTGTTCTGACCGCTCATTTGGTATGGCGTTTCTTTCAAGCAATTCTCCCGGTTAGCCCGCACTCGACTCGCTCCCAGAGCCGTGTTAAAGTCTACTTCGCATTCACTCTCTTTTCTCAGCAGACTAAAAGAAAGTTTCATCTTGGGCTCCCTGAAACTTGCATCCTGCACCGCTGTTTGCTTTTTCACAAGAGTAGAGAAGAGCGCACCGTTCCCAGCGGCACTGCAGTACGGGGTCAATGCTTGGAGTGAACGGAGCAAGCTACTTTTTCAACTCCTATTGCTAAAAATCCATTTAATATGTAGTCCTCGTATAGAGGACATATCAGATATTAAACTGATAAGAACAGATACTACACTTGATCTTAGCCAAAAGGCCGAGAAGCGACAACTGTCCACTGGTTCACGTCCGAGGGCCCTTGCTGGCACAATGCGCACTTGTCCGCTAACACCCCTGTTCTTTTTATGGCCATAGGTGGCCAGAGTGTCACTTTGCACCTCCGCCCACCTGCTGCACTGAGCACTCTTCAGCCCTTTTAAATGGTATAACTTTGCACTCCCGCACGCTCCAGCAAGCACCATTCAAGCAACAACTTTGCACTCCAGCTTCGAACATTGGCACAGTCGCAACAAGTAAGGCGACTCTACTCAGAGAAGTCACTCTGCACAGTAACAAGATTTCTTTTGCACAGACAGAAAGGGCTTCACCCGCAAAGGTAAAGCCTGCCAAAAATAGAAACAACTCATTAGTGCTGCTCTCCACAGAAGTCTTTAGTAAAAGGCGAAAGACTTGTACGTTATGAAGAGAAACCAGAGTACGATTATCCGTCACTGCGGGAGCAGGGCATCAGGCTAGTTGGCATAGCCACCTTCCCCATGGTGAGCTTTGCTTGGTTGAGATGCTTGCTCCCCCCCCCCCCCCCTTGCTCCTCGGCTGCCTAAGTAGGAACAATCGGGCCCTATTCGATGGCTGCCTTGTCTTTTACTCTGTGCAAAAGACAAGGCAGCAACAAAAACACCACGGGAACACCGTATTGAGGCTTTGTTCTGACCGCTCATTCGGTGTCGCGTTTCTTTCAAGCAATTCTCCCGGTTAGCCCGCACTCGGCTCGCTCCCAGAGCCGTGTTAAAGTCTACTTCGCATTCACTCTCTTTTCTCAGCAGACTCTTGGGATTTTATCAATAAAATGAATTCCTTCACTCAAACTATGTTAAAACTGCTTTGTCCTTCATATTTACCATGTCTTGAAAGATTTAAACAAAAAAACCAACGTTGTACTTTGCAGTAAAAGAAATAGCAAATCTAAAGTTTCAGGAATCCAGGAATAAGCTTACTTTCATGAGTTCTTCACGATTTCGGATTTCGCTATAAAATGAATTCCTTCACTCAAACTAAATTAAAACTGCTAAACCGCTAATCTGTTACATGTAAGGCAGATGTCAAATTCACCGAAATAGGATCTAAGGGTATTCGGCCAATCGAGCTGTAGCAGCTTCGGTAAAAGAGTATAAGTTGAAGAGTTTGTGAACAAAGGTGTGCGCACACATAGTGAGCTGTAGGAAAATAGGCAGGGAGCAATGCCGGCTGGGGTATATGTTCTTGTATGTTGTCTGACTGTTTGATTTGAATGTGTTGTGTAAGTGTCCTGTTGAATGTTACATGTTTGGGCTTTGACACGCTTCACTGTGGTTGTTAACTGTGTGGTGTGTCCTGAAATGTTATATGTTTGGGCTGTGTGACATGCTTAATGCTTGTCAGTAGCTACCCACTTATTCATATATAGCAACTGACAACATAAGAAGTCTGGACATACTTTGATAGTAGTTGTAGAAGTATCCTTATTGATAATAGATAAACTAATTCATAGTGATAGAACAGTAGATGAACAGGTGCCTGCACATGTCTCACGAAAATAAAATGGGTGTATGATTGCTGACGGCAGAGCAATACTGCCAAACTTATGAGTTCTTGTGGCAAACTTGATTCAGTGTCTTGACGTGTATACGCTGTTTCGCTGACTTGATTGTCACCAGAAACAAAGTGTGTTTGATAAGATCCGACCATTTTATTACAGGAGGATCAGTATGTATGGATTCTGATGTGACTGATAAACCCATTCGTATCGTAAGCATAATCTAATACGTGAGACAACGCCCTGGCACACAATCAAAAAAAAAAAGAGAGAGCGGTTTTGTGTCCCCACAGTCCATAATGTAGAAAAGAGAGAAAAAAGCCTTTCTGATTTGGTGTGTGTGCTCACAGTGCAGAGTGTAGAGAAAAGAGAGAAAAGAAAGCCGTTTTGGTGTCACGGGTGTTGTGACTTACACACACACATTTCTGAATTGAGAAAGGAAATTATTTTAGAGGAAGCACTAGAGTTTAGATCCCACATTTGTTGATAGGCATTCATTTATTTCTTCACTTCTGATGAAGTTTCAACAATAAACAACAAACTTTGTATTATGAGAAAGAACCAGACTCATTCTTCAGGAATCCGAAAATAAGCTCTATTTTACGAGTTATGCACGAATTCGGATTCTCCTATAAAACGAATTCCTTAACTCTAACCAAGTTAAGACTGCTTTGTCCTTCATATTTATTCATGTCTAATCAAGTTTCAACGATAAACAACGTTGTACTTTGTAGAATGAGAAAGAACTTCTTCAGCAATAAGCATCTCTCGACATATGACGAAATACAGATTTTGCTATAAAATTAATTCCTTCTATCAGCCTGACTTAAAACTGTTTGTCCTCCTTATTTATCCACTTCAAATCAAGTTTCAACAATTAAAAAAATGTTGTAGTTTGAGAAAAAACAACTTAATCTTAAGCAATCAGTAGGGTAAGAAAGGGTAAGAAAAGTTGCAAATGCCAACCATACATCACTAAAAGGTGGAGCGGAAGTATTCGGCTGCAAGAAGGTGTGAATGTCTGACCATAGTTTGTAAAAAGCGGGTAAGAAAAGGTTCGAATGCCCGAACATACACCATCAAAGGAGGGAGTGGAGGTGTTCCGCTGTAAGAAGGTGTGAATGCCCGACCATAGTTGGCAAAAAGCAGGTACGAAAAGGTTAAAATACCCGATTGTACACAATCAATAGCGGGAGCAGAGTTGTTCCGCTACTAAAAGGTGTGAAAGTCCGACCATGGTTTGTAAATAGCGGGTAAGAAAAGGTGCGAATGCCCGACAATGTATGATCAAAAGAGGGAGCGGAGGTTTTCGGCTGAAACAAGGTCTGAATGTCCATCCATATTTTGTAAAAATCTGGGAAGAAAAGGCTCGAAAGCCCGACTATACACCATCAACAGCTGGAGCGGAGGTGTTCAGCTGCAAGAAGGTCTGAATGTCCATCAATAATTGCTAGAAAACATGGAAGAGAATTTTCGAATATCAAACCGCACATGATCATAAGCGGGAGGGGAGGTGTTAAAATGCAAAAAGGTGTGAATGTCCACCCATAGTTACTGCAAAATGGGTAAGAAAAGGTACGAATGCGCAACCATACATCATCAAAAGCAGGAGTGGATGTGTTCGGCTACAAGAAGGTTTTAATGTCCGACCACAGTTTGTAAAAAGCGGGTAAGAAAAGGTTCAAATGCCCGAACATACACCATCAAAAGAGGGAGCGGAGGTGTTCCACTGTAAGAAGGTGTGAATGTCTGACCATAGTTGGTAAAAAGCGGGTAAGAAAAGGTGAAAATACCCGACTGTACACAATCAATAGCGGGAGCGGAGTTGTTCGGCTACTAAAAGGTGTGAAAGTCCGACCCTGGTTTGTAAAAAGCGGGTAAGAGAAGGTGCGAATGCCCGACAATGTATGATCAAAAGAAGGAGCGGAGGTTTTCGGCTGCAAGAAGGTCTGAATGTCCATCAATAATTGCTAGAAAACATGAAAGAAAATTTTCGAATATCAAACCACACATCATCATAAGCGGGGGAGGAGGTGTTCAGCTGCAAGAAGGTGTGAATGTCCGACCATAGTTTGTAAAAAATGGGTAAGAAAAGGTGCGAATGCTCAACCATACATCATCAAAAGCAGGAGTGGATGTGTTCGGCTAAAAGAAGGTGTGAATGTCAAACCATAATTGCTGAAAAATGTGTTAGAAAAGACTAGAATGCCGGACCATACATCATCAAAAGCGGGAAAAGTGGTGTTTGGCTGCAAGTAGGTGTGAATGTCCAGCCATAATTACTCACAAACCGGTAAGAAAAGGTAGTATTGCCAGACCATACATTATCAAAACAGGGAGCGGAGGTGGTTCAGCTGCAAGGTGTGAATGTCTGACTAAAGTTTATAAAAAGCGAGTAAGACAAGGTGCGAATGCCTGACAATGTATGATCAAATGAGGGAGCGGAGGTTTTCGGCTGCAAGGTCTGAATGTACAACCATAATTTGTAAAAACCGGGGAAGAAAAGGCTCGAAAGCCCGACTATACACCATCAAAAGCGGGAGCGGAGGTTTTCGGCTGCAAGTAGGTGTGAATGTTCGACCATAATTTGTAAAAAGCGGGTAAGAAAAGGTTTGAATGCCCGACTATATATTAACAAAAGCAGGAGGAGAGGTCTTCGGATAAGAGTGGGTGATAATTTCCAACCATAATCAATAAAATGCGGTGAAAAAATAGGTGTGAATACCCCATAGAACACTAAAAGGTAGAGCAGAAGTGTTCGGCTGCAAGAAGGTGTGACTGTTCGACTATATTTGGTGAAAAGCAGGTGAAGCAAGGTCTGAATGCCCAACCTTACATCATCAAAAACGAGATCAGAGGTGTTTGGCTGCAAGAAGGCCATAGTTTGCCAAAAGCGGGTAAGCTGCGAATGACCGACTAAATATCAACAAAAGTGGGGGCGGAGGTCTTCGGATGCAAGTGGGTGTGAATATCCCACCATACAAGTATGGTGGAGAGGAAGCTGTGAATGGACGACCATAGTAAAAAGCGGGTGAGAAAAGTTGCGAATGTCCAATCATACATGATCAAAACAGGGATCGGAGGTGTTTGGCTGCGACAAGGTGTGTATGTCCACCCATAATTAATGAAAAGCGGGCAACAAGTAGGTTTGAATACCCATCATCAAAAGCAGGAGTGGATGTGTTCGGCTACAAGAAGGTTTGAATGTCTCACCATAGTTTGTAAAAAGCGGGTAAGAAAAGGTTCGAGTGCCCGAACATACACCATCAAAAGAGGGAGCGGAGGTGTTCCGCTGTAAGACGGTGTGAATGTCCAACAATAGTTGGTAAAAAGCAGTTAAGAAAAGGTTCGAATATCCAACCAAACATAATCAAAAGCGGGAGCAGAGCTGTTCGACTGCAAGTAGGTGTGAATGTCCAGCCATAATTACTCACAAACGGGGGAAGAAAAGGTAGTATTGCCAGACCATACATGATCAAAACAGGGAGTGGAGGTTCAGCTGCAAGGTGTGAATGTCTGACTATAGTTTGTAAAAAGTGGGTAAGACAAGGTGCGAATGCCCAACAATGTATGTTTAAAAGAGAGAGCGGAGGTGTTCGGCTGCAGGGTCTGAATGTCCAACCATAATTTGTAAAAACCGGGTAAGAAAAGGCTCGAAAGCCCGACTATACATCATCAAAAGCGGGAGCGGAGGTGTTCAGCTGCAAGAAGGTGTGAATGTTCGACTAAAGTTTGTAAAAAGCTGGTAAGACAAGGAGTGATGTCCCGACATTGTATGATCAAAAGCGGGAGCGGAGGTGTCAAGCTGTGAGTAGGTGTGAATGTCCGACCATAATTGCTGAAAAATGTGTTAGAAAAGGTAAGAATACTGGACCATACATCATCAAAAGCGGGAGAGGTGGTGTTCGGCTGCAAGAAGGTGTGAAAGTCCGACAATGGTTTGTAAAAAGCGGGTAAAAAAAGGTTCGAATGCCCGAATATACATCATCAAAAGCAGAAGCGGAGGTGTTCGGATGCAAGAAGGTGTGAACGTCCGACCAAAGTTTGTAAAAAGCAGTGAAAAGCGAGAAAAAGCATTTCGTGAGTTCTGCATGATTTGGGATTTTGCTTATAAAATGCATTACTTCACTCAAACTATGTTAAAACTGATTTGTCCTTCATATTTACTATGTCTAGAAATATTTAAACAAAAAAACAACGTTGTACTTTGCAGTAAAAGAAAGAGCAAATCTAAAGTTTCAGGAATCCGAGTATAAGCCTGCTTTCATGAGTTCTGCACGATTTCGGATTTTGCTATAAAATGAATTGCTTTGCTCAAACCAAGTTAAAACTGCTTTGTCCTTCCATATTCATCAATGTCTAGATCAACTTCAACAAAGAAAAACATTGGACTTTGCAGTAGAAGAAGTTGAAATCCATCTACACATTGATAAATATGAAGGACAAAGCAGTTCCCACTTGCCCATAAGAAAATAAGCTTATTCTCGGATTCCTGATCCTTCAGTGTTGCTCTTTCTTCTACTGCAAAATACAATGTTGTTCTTTGTTGAAGTCGATCTAGACATTGATAAATATGAAGGAAAAAGCAGTTTTAACTTGGTTTGAGTGAATGAATTCATTTTATACATAAAATCCGAAATCGTGCAGAACTCGTGAAAATAAGCTTATTCTCGGATTCCTAAAACTTTTGATTGGCTCTTTCTTTTACTGCAAAGTACAACGTTGTTTTTTTGTTTAAATCTATCGAGACATTGATAAATATGAAGGTAAAAGCCGTTTTAACATAGTTTGAGTGAAGGAATTGATTTTATAGATAAAATCCCAAATCATGCAGAACTCCTCAAAAGGGGCGTATGGCTTAATCACAAGTGTGGTTCTTTCTCATTCAGGGTAGTATGAGGAAGTTTATGCTTGAAATATATGTAGAAATGGGTACATATGAAGGACAAAGCAGTGTTAACTTAGTTTGAGTGAAGGAATTCATTTTATACATAAAATCCCAAATCATGCAGAACGTATGAAAAGAAGCTTATTCTCGGATTCCTGATCCTTCAGTTTTGCTCTTTCTTCTACTGCAAAATACAATGTTGTTCTTTGTTGAAGTCGATCTAGACATTGATAAATATGAAGGAAAAAGCTGTTTTAACTTGGTTTGAGTGAATGAATTCATTTTATACATAAAATCCGAAATCGTGCAGAACTCATGAAAATAAGCTTATTCTCGGATTCCTAAAACTTTTGATTTGCTCTTTCTTTTATTGCAAAGTACAACGTTGTGTAAATCTATCGAGACATTGATAAATATGAAGGTAAAAGCCGTTTTAACATAGTTTGAGTGAAGGAATTAATTTTATAGATAAAATCCCAAATCATGCAGAACTCCTCAAAAGGGAGGTATGGCTTAATCACAAGTGTGGCTCTTTCTCATTCAGGGTAATATGAGGAAGTTTATGCTTGAAATATATGTAGAAATGGGTACATATGAAGGACAAAGCAGTGTTAACTTAGTTTGCGTGAAGAAATTCATTTTATACATAAAATCCGAAATCGTGCAGAACTCATGAAAATAAGCTTATTCTCGAATTCCTAAAACTTTTGATTTGCACTTTCTTTTACTGCAAAGTACAACGTTGTTTTTTGTTGAAATCTATCTAGACATTGATAAATACCAGCCGAAACTCTGCTGCCGCTTTTGATAATTTATGGTTGGGCAATCTTACCTTTTCTTACCCGCTTTTTACAAATTATGATCTTACATTCACACCTACTTGCAGTCGAACACCTTCTCATCCACTTATGATCATGTGCGGTTGGGCTTTCGCACCTTTTCTTACCCATTTTTCAGTAATTATGTCTGGACATTCACACCTTCTTGCAGCCGAACACAACCTCTCCCGCTTTTGATGATATATGGTCCGGCATTCTTACCTTTTCTAACACATTTTTCAGCAATTATAGTCGGGCATTCTCACCCTTTCTCATGAGCTTTTTGCAAATTATGATCTGATATTCACACCTACTTGCAGTCGAACAGCTCTGCTCCCGCTTTTGATTATTATTTGGTTGGATATTCGAACATTTTCTTAATGCTTTTTACAAACTTTGGTCGGACATTCACACCGTCTTGCAGCCGAACACCTCCGCTTCCGCTTTTGATGGTGTATAGTCGGGCATTCGAGCCTTTTCTTACCCACCTATTACTTACTATGGTTGGACATTCAAACCTTCTTGTAGCCGAACACATCCGCTCCTGCTTTTGATGATGTATGATTTGGCATTCGCACCTTTTCTTACCCATTTTTCAGTAATTATTGGTCGGACATTCAGACCTTCTTGCACCTGAACACCTCTGCTCCCGCTTTTGATGGTGTATAGTCGGGCTTTCGAGCCTTTTCTTCCCCGATTTTTACAAATTATGGTTGGACATTCAGACCTTGCAGCCGAAAACCTCCGCTCCCTCTTTTGATCATACATTGTCGGGCATTCGCCCCTTGTCTTACACGGTTTTTAAAAACTTTAGTCAGACATTCACACCTTGCTGCTGAACCACCTCCATTCCCTGTTTTAATCATGTGTGGTCTGGAAATACTACCTTTTCTTCCCCCGTTTGTGAGTAATTATGGCTGGACATTCACACCTACTTGCAGCCGAAAAACCACCTCTCCCGCTTTTGATGATGTATTGTCCGGCATTCTAGTCTTTTCTATCACATTTTTCAGCAATTATGATCTGACATTCACACCTACTTTGCAGTCGAACAGCTCTGCTCCCGCTTTTGATTATGTTCGGTTGGATATTCAAACCTTTTCTTAACTGCTTTTTACAAACTTTGGTCGGACGTTCACACCTTCTTGCAGCCGAACACCCCCGCTTCCGCTTTTGATGGTATATATTCGGGTATTCGAACCTTCTCTTACCCGCTTTTTACAAACCATGGGTGGATATTCACACCTTCTTGCAGCTGAACACCTCCTCTCCCGCTAATCATCATGTAAGGTTTGATATTCGAAAATTTTCTTTCATGTTTTAAAGCAATTATTAATGGACATTCACACCTACTTGCAGCCGAACACCACCTCTCCCGCTTTTGATGATGTATGGACCGGCATTCTTACCTTTTCTAACACATTTTTCAGCAATTATGGTCGGAGATTCACACCTACTCACAGCCGAACAACTCCGCTCCCGCATTTGATGGTGTATAGTCGGGGATTCTCACCCTTTCTCATCAGCTTTTTGCAAATTATTCTCTGACATTCACACCTACTTGCAGTCGAACAGCTCTGCTCCCGCTTTTGATTATGTATGGTTGGATATTCGAACCTTTTCTTAACTGCTTTTTACAAACTTTGGTTAGACGTTCACACCTTCTTGTAGCCGAACACATGCACTCCTGCTTTTGCTGATGTATGGTTGGGCATTCGCACCTTTTTTTAACCCATTTTTCAGGTATTATGGGTGGACATTCACACCTTCTTGCAGCTGAACACCTCCTCTCCCACTTATAATCATGTGTGGTTTGATTTTCGAAAATTTTCTTTCATGTTTTCTAGCAATTATTGATGGACATTTAGACCTTCTTGCAGCTGAACACCACCTCTCCCGATTTTGATTATGTATGGACCGGCATTTTTACCTTTTCTAACACATTTTTCAGCAATTATGGTTGGAGATTCACACCTACTCACAGCCGAACAACTCCGCTACCGCATTTGATGGTGTATAGTCGGGCATTCTCACCCTTTCTCATCAGCTTTTTGCAAATTATGATCTGACGTTCACACCTACTTGCAGTCGAACAGCTCTGCTCCCGCTTTTGATTATGTATGGTTGGATATTCGAACCTTTTCTTAACTGCTTTTTACAAACTTTGGTTGGACGTTCACACCTTCTTGTAGCCGAACACATGCACTCCTGCTTTTGATGATGTATGGTTGGGCATTCGCACCTTTTTTTAACCCATTTTTCAGGTATTATGGGTGGACATTCACACCTTCTTGCAGCTGAACACCTCCTCTCCCACTTATAATCATGTGTGGTTTGATTTTCGAAAATTTTCTTTCATGTTTTCTAGCAATTATTGATGGACATTTAGACCTTCTTGCAGCTGAACACCACCTCTCCCGATTTTGATTATGTATGGACCGGCATTTTTACCTTTTCTAACACATTTTTCAGCAATTATGGTTGGAGATTCACACCTACTCACAGCCGAACAACTCCGCTACCGCATTTGATGGTGTATAGTCGGGCATTCTCACCCTTTCTCATCAGCTTTTTGCAAATTATGATCTGACGTTCACACCTACTTGCAGTCGAACAGCTCTGCTCCCGCTTTTGATTATGTATGGTTGGATATTCGAACCTTTTCTTAACTGCTTTTTACAAACTTTGGTTGGACGTTCACACCTTCTTGTAGCCGAACACATGCACTCCTGCTTTTGATGATGTATGGTTGGGCATTCGCACCTTTTTTTTACCCATTTTTCAGGTATTATGGGTGGACATTCACACCTTCTTGCAGCTGAACACCTCCTCTCCCACTTATGATCATGTGTGGTTTGATTTTCGAAAATTTTCTTTTATGTTTTCTAGCAATTATTGATGGACATTTAGACCTTCTTGCAGCTGAACACCACCTCTCCCGATTTTGATTACGTATGGACCGGCATTTTTACCTTTTCTAAACACATTTTTCAGCAATTATGGTTGGAGATTCACACCTACTCACAGCCGAACAACTCCGCTACCGCATTTGATGGTGTATAGTCGGGCATTCTCACCCTTTCTCATCAGCTTTTTGCAAATTATGATCTGACATTCACACCTACTTCCAGTCGAACAGCTCTGCTCCCGCTTTTGATTATGTTTGGTTAGATATTCGAACCTTTTCTTAACTGCTTTTTACAAACTTTGGTCGGACGTTCACAATATCTTGCAGCCGAACACCTCCGCTTCCGCTTTTGATGGTGTATATTCGGGCATACGAACCTTTTCTTACCCGCTTTTTACAAACCAAGGTCGGACTTTCACACCTTCTCTTAGCTGAACAACTCCGCTCCCTCTTTTGATTGTGTACAGTCGGGTAATTTAACCTTTTCTTACCCGCATTTTACCATCTATGGTCGGACATTCACACCGTCTTACAGCGGAACACCTCCGCTCCCTCTTTTGATGATGTATGGTTAGGCATTCGCACCTTTTCTTACCCATTTTTCAGTAATTATGGGTAGACATTCACACCTTCTTGCAGCCGAACACCTCCTCTCCTGCTTATGATCATGTGCAGTTTGATATTCGAAAATTTTCTTTCATGTTTTCTAGCAATTATTGATGGACATTCAGACCGTCTTGCAGCTGAACACCTCCGCTCCCACTTTTGATGGTGTATAGTCGGGCTTTCGAGCCTTTTCTTCCCCGGTTTTTACAAATTATGGTTGGACATTCAGACCTTCTTGCAGCCGAAAACCTCCACTCCCTCTTTTGATCATACATTGTCGGGCATTCGCACCTTTTCTTACCCGCTTTTTACAAACCATGGTCGGACTTTCACACCTTTTAGTAGCCGAACAACTCCACTCCCGCTATTGATTGTGTACAGTCGGGTATTTTAACCTTTTCTTACCCGCTTTTTACCAACTATGGTTGGACATTCACACCTTCTTACAGCAGAACACCTCCGCTCCCTGTTTTGATTATGTATGGTTTGACATTCGCACCTTCTCTCACCCGCCTTATACTATGGTCGGCCATTCACAGCTTCCTCTCCACCATACTTGTATGGTGGGATATTCACACCCACTTGCATCCGAAGACCTCCGCCTCCACTTTTGTTGATATTTAGTCGGTCATTCGCACCTTACCCGCTTTTGGCAAACTATGGCCTTCTTGCAGCCAAACACCTCTGATCTCGCTTTTGATGATGTAAGGTTGGGCATTCAGACCTTGCTTCACCTGCTTTTCACCAAATATAGTCGGACATTCACACCTTCTTGCAGCCGAACACTTCCGCTTTTAGTGTTCTATGAGGCATTCACATATTTTTTTTCACCGTATTTTATAGATTATGGTTGGAAATTCTCACCCACTCTCATCCGAAGACCTCTCCTCCCGCTTTTGTTAATATATAGTCGGGCATTCGAACCTTTTCTTACCCGCTTTTTACAAATTATGGTAGAACATTCACACCTACTTGCAGCTGAATACTTCCGCTCCACCTTTTAGGTATGTATGGTTGGCATTTGCACCTCTTTTTATACTGATTGCTGAAGATTAAGTTGTTCTTTCTCAAACTACAAATTTTTTTTAATTGTTGAAACTTGATTTGAAGTGGATAAATAAGGAGGACAAACAGTTTTAAGTCAGGCTGATAGAAGGAATTAATTTTATAGCAAAATCTGTATTTCGTCATATGTCGAGAGATGCTTATTGCTGAAGAAGTTCTTTCTCATTCTACAAAGTACAACGTTGTTTATCGTTGAAACTTGATTAGACATGAATAAATATGAAGGACAAAGCAGTCTTAACTTGGTTTGAGTTAATGAATTCGTTTTATAGGAGAATCCGAATTCGTGCATAACTCATAAAATAGAGCTTATTTTCGGATTCCTGAAGAATGAGTCTGGTTCTTTCTCATAATACAAAGTTTGTTGTTTATTGTTGAAACTTCATCAGAAGTGAAGAAATAAATGAATGCCTATCAACAAATGTGGGATCTAAACTCTATTGCTTCCTCTAAAATAATTTCCTTTCTCAATTTAGAAATGTGTGTGTGTGTAAGTCACAACACCCGTGACACCAAAACGGCTTTCTTTTCTCTACACTCTGCACTATGAGCACACACACCAAATCAGAAAGGCTTTTTTCTCTCTTTTCTACATTATGGACTGTGGGGACACAAAACCGCTCTCTCTCTTCTTTTTTTTTTTATCGTGTGCCAGGGCTTTGTCTCACGTATTAGATTATGCTTAAGATACGAATGGGTTTATCAGTCACATCAGAATCCATACATACTGATCCTCCCGTAATAAAATGGTCGGATCTTATCAAACACACTTTGTTTCTTGTGACAATCAAGTCAGCGAAACAGCGTATACACGTCAAGACACTGAATCAAGTTTGCCACAAGAACTCATAAGTTTGGCAGTATTGCTCTGCCGTCAGCAATCATACACCCATTTTATTTTCGTGAGACATGTGCAAGCACCTGTTCATCTACTGTTCTATCACTATGAATTAGTGATCTATTATCAATAAGGATACTTCTACAACTACTATCAAAGTATGTCCGGACTTCTTATGTTGTCAGTTGCTATATATGAATAAGTGGGTAGCTACTGACAAGCATTAAGCATGTCACACAGCCCAAACATATAACATTTCAGGACACACCACACAGTTAACAACCACAGTGAAGCGTGTCAAAGCCACACATTCAAATCAAACAGTCAGACAACATACAAGAACATATACCCCAGCCGGCATTGCTCCCTGCCTATTTTCGTACAGCACACTATGTGTGCGCACACCTTTA